>NW_004955437.1:2182534-2199695 GCF_000276665.1 Chinchilla lanigera | reverse complement strand
AGAAAGAAAGAAAGAAAGAAAGAAAGAAAGAAAGAAAGAAAGAAAGAAAGAAAAAGAAAGAAATGATTTCACAAGCTCAATTCTCAGACAGAACAGGAAAAAATTCTCCCAGTCATTCAGCCCATAGACGCTGCTCTCAGCGTCCACAGGCTGTCCCTGGAAAAAAAGTTATGCGTCCTCCTCCTGAAGTTTTATAGCAGCAGCTTTTGTGATTAAACCCCCATAAATAGAAGGGCAGCCCAGAAGCAAGTCGCTACCTGGGACATTTCCAGGAGTATTTTAACCCCACCGGAGAAATATTGACCGGGAAGTCAGCAGGGATCCTATTGTAAAACTTAGCTGAGTCCCCAAGTTGTGTGCACACTGTCAATAGTCCAGAAGGCTGAACCGAAAAGGAATGCATTTTATCGGATTGTTTCCGGGCCCGGGTTGTTGGAGCGCATTGAGTGGACTCCCCAGGAAATTGGAGATGCGGGAATGTTGATTCGAGTCGCAGATGTAACACACAAACAATCCGCTCAGCAAATTGGAAATTAATTCTGGATGGACCCGCTCCGCGTCTGTTTTCCCCTCTGCTTGCACCATGTCCATACCGTGGCGTTCTGGGTGTAGTCTCTGCTGTGTGTCATTTCTCAACAAATCATTTGTGAGCTCTGTAAAAAGACCCTGAGCCATGGAAGGAAAAGAATAAAAATACCCCACAGGTCACCAAAGCCCGTGTCCCCTGGGACACAGTCGTTGCCCAAAATACATTTCTCAGTGCTTTGTTTGGCCTAGTTTTAAATGCCGTCACCATCAACGCATGTTTCTGCCGGAGTCTGGTCACACACCTCCAACTCTACAAGGGACATAAAGGACTCTAAACCCTGGGGCTTCGCGACAACCGTCGCCCCTTCTCCTCCGCTTGCCTCCTGCTGCTGGGTTCTTTGCCTCTCCTTGACCTTTGTTTAACACGAGCTGAGCACATTTAATTCTTACCAGCGATCTGAGCAAGCCACCCTTTTGAAACCTATCATTTGTCATTTTTATGCCTTGAGCTTTCGTGTTCCCAGCAATCCCTGGGCTATTTCAGCTCACACAAACTCTGCCTTTCTCTCCCCGCCATCCCAGCCCTGTTCAAGGGAAACATCTGGAAAACAGGCCAGTGGGAGGGCTGTCCCACCTCCCCCCCAGGTGTCCCCAGGTACCGCTTCCCTGCTTTCCTGGTCCCACCCTCCACCCACATCTTGCATCCCGTGTCCTCGGGGTCTTGGTGACATATGTCCAGCGGCTCACCTGGCCGTCTCTGGTGTGCGGTTCCAGCCTGCCCCCGTATTCCTGTCTTAGGTCTCTGTCCTCCCTGATGTTTGCTATGTCTCCCAATTTAGTATCATCTGGAAATTTAATTAACACGCCATTGCCTCCTCGTTCCAGGCCATTAATGAAGATGTTATGGCAATAACAATATTTTCAAGGTCAGGAGGAGAGGAGAGCTACACTGCTAATACCTCTGCCCCATATGGGGGAAGAGGCAGTCAAGCGCCCACATGTGGTTTGAGCCATTTCCTCTGAGTTCTATGAACTTCCTTTTCCAGACTTGCGTTAGGTTCTTACGCCTCCCTCGGCCCCGGCCGCTGCACGACCTTGGCCGGGCCCATCCGGAAAATGAAGAACATCGAATCATGCCTTCTCTTTATTTTTGTTCGGTTTCTAGCAGGAGAAACAGCCACTAATTGAGCATGTGTAGGGACAGCTGATGTGCATGGTAAAGGCAAAGTAGCCATTATTAGGCTTGTTATCCAGGCTCCTCTCCATTCCTCAGGCAAAATCTGTGTCAGCGGAAAATACCCATCAAGGCCCACAGCGCCTGAGAGAGGGGAGCGAGGAAAGATTCCCAAAGGGCCGACCACAAGATCTCAACCTGGAGGGGCAGCCGAGGCCCTTCCTGCCGGAAGCTTATACCCCGACACCCTGACCCGGAAGCGGACCTGGAGCCCCCCCCCGCATCCGTATGGTCCACTTGCGTCACAGGGAGAGTGCCTGTGGACCCCGATTTGCCTTCTTTCCTCACCAGACTGCAGCCCTCAGACTTAGGACTGCAAGTTTCTTGGGTCAGAAATAGCGAATCACAGGAGAGATTCCGGATAGTGCATCCATGCCCAGAAAATTGATCCCGAGTTATTTACTGTTTCCAACCCTTGCCTTCTGCCCACCCCTCACTGCAGGCCTGTCTCGGGTTCCAAGCGTCTGGAAGGCGTCTCTGGACCAGAGCCCTCATTAGCCTGCAGAAACAGGGTGCAGACCGAAGATCTCTGCTGTGCGGTCCTCGGGGAGCAGATTCAACTTTCTCCCGAGCTCTGTGGGGTCATCTGACTCCTCCTCTCCATCCTCCTCCCAGCCCAGGCCTGGCTTCTGCATGCCAGCTCCACACCCTGCCCCGTCGGATGGCTCAGGCCGCAGCAGGCACGGCTCAGGCAGGGTAGTTCTGGAGAAGGTCACTGGGCCACAGTGTACCCACCCTGTTTCCTACCAAGTTCCAGAGACTAAACACCTTCACCTTTGTGGACCCGGAGGCCTCCGTCACCTGCCCCAGCTCTGCCATTGTAGCCACGACAACGCAGGAATGAGTGAGAGTGACGGTGTTGCAGGGAAACTGTTCATGGACATGGAAACTGAATCCACACGTCCTTAAATATAATTCTTTCAATTTTTTTTTTAGTTATTAAAAAGATGGAGTCCCACTGTCAGCTCACAGGCTGTACTGAGGCAGGCGGTGGGCTCCGGTCTCCATGCTGGACATGCAAGTGTTGATGGCCTCTCTGCCACAACCGTGGCGTCAAGGGACCTCGTCAGAGCGACTCTTGAAACTGGGGCAAAGAGACTCCAACCAGGCAGGTGAAGGCGCCCCAGTCAATTGCAGGCCCTGGCATTTCAAGCTCTGATTCCTCAAGAGCCCCTGGAGCCCCTTGTGCACATCTGCCGGTGTCACTGGCACAGTGGCTGCAGGAGGGTGGGCGGGGGACGCAGAGACCTGCTGGCAGGAAGTGAGGTCGCCACGCCGCCGGCCGCTTCCACTGCCCGGGCTGAGTGCGGGGCGGGGCTAAGCCGTTGTGTGTTGGATGCCCTGTGGAAATTGGTTTCTTTCTGAGAGAAAAGCCAGAGTGGACAGAAGGACTGACAGGCAGCGGTTCTGGCGCAGAAACAAGAGGTTTCCTGTTCCTCCTCTGGAGGTTGGGGTGTTGCTCTGGAAGCTGCTATTGGTCATCGTGATTCCCCTGGGGAAGTGGCCACTTGAGATTTTCCCGCCTCAGCCTCTCTCTTTTCTAATGCCTTTTCCTCACATCCAATGACTGTCCAGTACGATATGCTCATGGTATCCCCTTTATGATGCCACGAGAAGCCCTGGTCCCCCGACATCCATACTCAAATCCCACACTAGGGTGTGACCATGCTGCTCCTAGCCACACAGGGAACCCATGGGAGGCTGCTTCCTGTGTACGGCTCTGTGCCCTGCGTCCCCGCAGTCCTCCTCCCAGCTGGCCACATCCAGCCTTGACCTGGTAGGAAGAGACCTTGTAGCTGGGCCAGAGGAGCTGTTTGATTGTGCCTCAGTTTCCTTAGTAAAAGGAGAGACCTCACAGCACCAACCTCATAGTGTGCTGTCCGGCTCTCCTGGGGATCTGGAGGTGATGTGGCCAGCAGCAATGACAGGTGGTGTAACCCTAGACAAGGGTCATCTTTCTTCCTCAAATCTCTAGACTTCCTGTGTAAATTACATGGTTATCAGAGAACACTTCCTGGGTAGGCCTGGGGCCTCCTTATCTTGGGTACAAACTTCTAGAATCTTCTGCCCCTCACTACACCATCCACATTGCTTCAGTTCCCTCTGGGCCTGGGCCCTGCACGGGCCTGGGTCTAGATGCAGTCCTTTTCTTTCATTAACTGACTGAGATTCTGCCACAATTGCCTGAATGCCTTCTTTCAGGGGGAGATGGAAGAGAAGTTATTTTTCCGATCCAACCCTTTCACAGAATCCCATCCTTCAAGATTTGGCCCAGAGGTGTTCAGCATTGTATATATAAGGACCAAAAGAGAAAAGACTCTCATTAAAATGATTCTTTCAGGCCAGGCGTGGTGGCACATACCTGTAATCCCAGTACTCATGAGGCTGAGGCAGGAGGATCGATGCAAGTTCGAGACCAGCCTGGGCTACAAAGTGAGCTCAAGGCCAATCTGAGCTGCAATCAAGACCTTGTCTCAAAAAGACAAAAAAAAAAAAAGATGCTTTCAGTGGCACCAGGTTCTAACTGGACAGGGAGAGGGCCACTGGCGGGGGGCTGGTTCCACTGAACTCCGGCTGACTCACGAAAGAGGCCATCCAGGAAAGCCCCAGAAGCCCACAGCAAGGCAGGCAGCGCCCATGGTTTCCGTGAGCCTCAAGAATCCAGCTCCCCACCCAGAGTCCCCAGCGGTGTGGCCAAAGGTTAATGGCCCCAAAGGAAGGCAGGGGTTATATATGGGCCACCAGAACGGGCTGAGCCCCAGAGGACGGGCAGGCACCCCCCAGACTGCTCAGACCACAACCCGCTGTGAGTACCCACAGGAAACGGAGGGTGGAATCGGTCAGCCTGACCCCAAGGCAACAGAGAGTTTTGCGCAGAGCTCTGGGTGGGCTTCTGACCCAGGCCCCCGCTGATGCCCAAGGGAATGGGTCAAAGTGCACAGGTTGGGCTCAGGCTGGAGGCTGGAGAGAAGTGCGTAGGTGCGGGTCCAGGCAAAGCTGAAGCTGATGTCGGGAGCTTAGAACATCAACATCAAGCCAGGACCCGAGCCACAGCTGAGCAGACCGCCTGGCCTGGCGCTGCTGCGGGAGGGCGAGGGGCAGAGCAGAGCTGCAGAAGGAAGTCGGCGCCTTGCCCCGAAGGGATCAGCTCCCAGCCCCGGCTCCCCAGAACCCAGACGAAGTAGATGATGTGCGACTGCCAGGTGGATCAAGAAAATGAGCGGCAATTGGATTTTGCCTTTTTTATTTAAAGTTTTTATTGATTCTTATGGAGTGAATTAAATGCAAACACTGGAATGGAAAAGATCTAAGCATCTCTGTAAGGAAATGGGACGCCACCAACGTGACATCCATCTCCACTAGGAGGGAAGCACGGACCCCAGGGACTCTGCACAGGGGGGGACAGGCAAGGGGGGTGCAGGGAGGACGGGGCGGGGCTCTGCTGCCTGGCACACCCTCCGAGCAGCTCACGGCCACAGGGCTCTGCGTGGGGCTCAGACTCCCCCCCGGGGGCCTTCTGCGGGCCAGTGGCCCTTCCAGCTGCTGCATGCTGGTGCGCAGTGGGGGCAGCGGTTCAGGCAGTCTGCGCCCTCCTGTTGTAGCTCATGGAATCTGAACAAAATAGAGTGCGTAGGAACCGGGGAATAGAGCAGTGGGAGGGAGCGGGAATTGGAAGGTGGGGGGGTGAGGCCGGCCCCCTCTGCTTGCTGGGGGTGGCCCCAGTGACCAAGGCCGCAGGTCCCAGCACGAGGCAGAAAGTTCCTCTCCAAGGCAGAGTTGGAGCTGGGCCTCAGGGAAGCCTGGGGGAGCCCAGACCAACACGGGGTCCAGGCCCTGGAGCTCGCGGCCTCCTGAGCCCTTCCTGAGGCCATGCAGCCTCCCCTCCTGCTCGGAGGCCTCACCCCTCAGTCCCCAGCACAGACCTGGAGGTGCCCAAGGAGTGACCTTTCCCCATCTCTGCGGGGAGGTGGGAAAGCGCCAGGGCTCGCAGGCCAGCATCCCAGCCCTGAGTCGCTGAGGCGCAGGCCAGGCCAGGCCTCCCCTGCCCAGGACCAGGCGGACCCCTTCCTCAGGTCTCTGCACCTCTGCAGCCCCCATGCCCTGCAGCCCCTGGCAGGACCTATGCCCCGAAGCCCGCAGCCTGTGTCCCACCAGCCATTGCTGACATAGCCGCTGCCCAGCACTCCCGGGGTTGGGGGTCGGCAGGGCCCAGGGAGGAGCCCCGGCCTGTTGTTTCTGAATGGCGGCCAAGAGCCAGCACTGGAGCAGGGGAGGGGCTTGTCCGGAGCCAGCACGCCTCACAGTGGTGCCCACCCACACCAGGGGGGCCAGTCTCAGCCCTTGGATGCTGACCTCTCCCTCCACACGGGTAGAGGGCGTCAGCCTTTCCCTGGTATTTCTGGGAAAGGCTGGGGTTGAGGGGCCTGGGCCCACCTATTTCCTCATCCTAATGAGTACATAAAGCAGGGGCAATGCGCTGGGTTCTGATGGTAATCTAGGAGTTCTTTCTCTGAGCAAGGAGGTCCTTCCTGCCTCACGAGGGACCAGCTGACCCCAGAAGACCTTGTCTAATGACAAGAAGAGCTCCCAAGAGAGCGATTCTCCCTGTGTGTGCAGGCACTGAGCAGCCTTCCCCAGGAGCTCGGTCACCTGGCCCTGCTTAGCGCTCACCAGGGAAAGGCCGGCCCCCAGGCCCCGGTCCCAGTCCCGGTCCTGAGAGGCCAAGCTCCTGCTCAGGATCACACAGCCACAGAGGCGTGTGGACCAGAGTGGCGGGTTCCTGCCTGCAACGTGGCAGTCCAACCCGCACCCCAACCTGTCCAGCTCCAGAATGGTGTCCACCAAGGCCGCGGCTGCCCTGCTGGTGGTGCACGCAGCCGCCATGCTGGCCGCCCAGACGGAAGCCTTCGTTCCCATCTTCACGTACAGCGAGCTTCGGAGGATGCAGGTAAGAAGCCCCGGGGCTGCCCCAGCGACGCAGCTGAAGCGGGCCGCACCCGGACAGGAGAACCGAACGCCAGCTTGCCTCCCCGCCGCCCCTCCTTCCGAGGAGGTTTTCAATCGTCAGCGGATGAGTATTTACTCCCTGCTTTGCCAGGGGCCGCCCTGTCGAGGCGCCTGAGCAAGCAGGAACACTGAGCCCCTCCCGTGTTAGAGGAGCAGACTGCGGGCCCAACACGAGGTATGAAAAATTAACTAACAACGGAAGACAAAAGAGCGATGTCACGGGCAGGACGTGATTAACCACCCTTTGGTGAGGCTGGTGCTCCGCTAGGGGTTCAGAGGGAGAAACCCCACCCCAGAAAGGCGAGGCTGCAGCAGGTGCCCTGGCCATAAGGACAGAGGGGCGGGAGGGAGCCTCCTGGGGCGCGACACCCATTCAGAGCCCAGAAGAAAGCAGGTAGGCAGAGGGAGGCTGGGCGCTGGCTCTGCCTCCAGCCAGCTCTTGCTTTAGACTTTAAGGGAGCCACTGGTTGTTCGGACTGCGGTTCCTGCTAACCGAGGACGGAGAAAAAATGGAACTTTCCACCCCTGCAAGGCCTGGCTTCTCAGCTTCCCAGGCAACTGGGCCCTTTGCACAGCCCGGCTGAAAGCAGCGCCCCCTGCAGGACAGGCGACTCCACACGCCTTCCTGCCACGCCCGGGGAGACCAGTTGTTCCAGAGCCACAGGGCAAGACAGGTCCACACCTAGGGCAGGGGTGTCTGACCTCAGGGCTGCGGGCGGGGCACGCAGCCTGCTGGGTGAGCTCCAGGGCTGGGCAGACGGGCAAACCCAGTCAACACAGGCCCGCAGCACAGCAGGGCAGGGCAGCGCTGCCTCTGGTGGCTCCGCTCCGTGGTTTTCCTCCGCGTAAGCGCCAGGCCCCAGGATTTTATGAAGACACTGCAAACTCCTTCCTCTATAATTCATCCCTGGTCTTGCCTCTTATAAATCACCTCCCAGGGACTCTGAGTTCTAGGCCACCCCACGGCGTCCTCACAGGCCGGGCTGTCTTGCTACCTTTTTTATAGGCTCTCTGCTAAGAAAGACACATTTTCACACTTAATATGCACAAAAGGCAGCCATTATTCTCGGCATTTTAACTTAATTAACAGTAACAAGCTGGGTGCAGTGTTTTAACTGCAAAGGGAAAACTCCTCCACGAGGTGGCCGGGGGGAACCCACACGGCCTCCAGCCACCAGGCCTCCGGGATTCCGCACACGAGAGGCGTCTGGGACGAGGGGTCTTCTTGTTCTTGGGGGTCGGGGCTGAGGGCAGCCTGGGCAGTGGGAGGCAGGTAAAGGGCATCTGGGGGCCGAGGTGGGACAGTTTTGTACAATGCTCTGTCCCCAGGAAAGGGAGCAGAGCAAAGGGCAAAAGAAATCCTTGAGCGTACAGCAGAGGTCAGAGGACGCAGGTCCCCTAGAGCCCCAAGAGGTCACGGAGGAGGAAGAAAACAGGGTGATGAAGGTAAGCGCTGCAGAGAAGCAGCATGGGCCGTGGCCCTGTCCCGACCAAAGGCAGCGCCCAGCTTGCTGGCACCAGGGAGGGAAGGACGGTGGGGTGCGTGGGGCCGGCGGGTCTCTGCCTGGTCCCGGGGAGAGAACACAGGCCTCACTTGGAATCTGGTGGAAGAGAAGGAGCCGCCCAGGCACACGCAGCACCCTGCTCAGAGCTCCTGTGGAGCCTGGGCACTCAGGAGGGGCGGAAGGGCCAGCCCGGGCAAGGCCTGGGCACCAGGACCCCAGAGGCAGCTGGGGTTCACCCGGCCGGTGCCTCGGTGTGGAGCTGCGAGGTGGGGGTGCTGAGAGTCTGACAGTGTGGGCGGCTCTCTTAACCCTCGGGTCCTTTGTCCAAAAGATGAAGAAACCAGCCTTTAATGTGGACACCGCAGAGGAGACAGAGCGGTGAGCAAAACAGACAGCCCAGCCTTGTGAGGAAGCAGAAACAAGACCCCAGAAGGACAGGGACAGACCACAAACAAGACTAATGAGCCAATCCTGCGTGCGGCAATCAGCTGTGGGTGCTACAGGGACAGCTGAGCATGAGATGAGCAGGTTGAGGTCTAAACAGGGGGAACAAAGCAGGCTTTGTGAGTCAATGGTGTTTGAGCAAAACCTGAAGAAAGAGAGGGAATGAACCACAGGGACAAATGGGGGAGAGTGGTCAGGGCAGCAGAAACAGCCAGTGCAAAGGCCCTGGGGCAGGGGATTCGGGAATAGTGGGGAGGTTGGAGTGGTCATCACAGAGAGCCAGGGGAGACAGCAGCTGAGGCCAGACTGTGAGCTGGCAGGGAACTGCTAGGACTTCAGATTCACTCTGCTGAGGTGGGAGCACTTGAGGGCCAGGAGCAGAGGAAGGCGATCTGCTTTCCATTCCAAAGGGCTCCAGCTTGGGCTGCAGTGCTGAGAACAGACTGTGAAGGGACTGGGGAGACCACTGAAGAGGCTGGAGAGGGAGGGAGGGAGATTGGAAATGTTTTGGAGGTAGAAGCCAGCAGGGTTTTCTCAAAGAATGGATACAGGATGTGAAGAGAGAGAAACATAAAAGCCAACTTCAAGGTCTGTGGCAGGAACAGCCGGCAGGATGGATCGCGAGGCTGCGGGTGGGCACGGAGCTCGGAGGTCGGATGGCTCTGAACTGCCCGGGGCTGTAGTGTCTGGTGCAGAGGGGTCAGGGCTGCAGACCATGCCGACCAGCAGAGGCAACTTCAAGTGCACCCCGAGGGGACAGAGGAGAGCAGGCTCCCGTGGATGCTCAGGCCGCCGACCTTCCAGCCCTGCCCCCACGCCGTCACCATACTCAGCGGCATGGGGCTCCCGTCCGCCCCACATCTGCTCTGGCTCCTGGCTCCCTTGGAGGGGCTGGGCTGGGTCCCCACAGGTGACAGAAGGATAGGGTAGGGGTCTTGAAGGCAGAGCCTGGAGCCAGGATGGGATGTCTTCTCCTTTGGCCATTTGGGGACCTCAAGCCAGTCACTCAGCCTCTGTCCTCCGCTCCTCATCTTCAAAATGGGCACATACCGATCCCTACCCTTGAGACTTAGTGCAGAAAAGGCTCTCAGAGCTGCCTGGCACCTAGTGACACTGGCCTCGGTTACTCTCATTTTGGGGTGAATTTTCTCCCCAGGAGCCAGGTGGGGTTCCTGCCACCATCACTCCCTCCACCTCAGCCCCTGGTGAAAACTGGGCAGCGCAGGGATGGGGCAGCTCCCATGGGTCCCTCGTGCCACCTGGGAGGGCATCCAGGGGTTAACGGCCCTCTGCGCACCTCTCCCTTCTTGTTAACTCTGCCCTATTTCACAGCTGACTGCTCCTGTGGAAATCGGCATGGGGCTGCGCGCCAGGCAGCTGGAAAAGGACCAGGCCGTCCTGGCAGCACTGCTGAGTGAGCTGCTGCCGCCGGCCCAGCCTGGTACGCGGAGGGCAGGCGGGTGGTCCCATGGCTGGGCCAGGCTGGGCTCCGCCCCTGGTGCTAATATTCTAGCAGGCATCAGAGCAGGGTTTGAGGGTGGTTCATTTTTTCCCCCACTTTGCACCTGAGAACAGATCTGTCTTCCTCAGGCCACCCCATCTCCGAGGGGAGGGCCACCGCAGAGGGGGCGGGCAGGCTCTGTCACCTGCCGGTGGCCGCAGAGCCCCCTCTTCCAGCTCTGCTGGGTCCAGACACCCTGGTGGCAGAGGGCCAGGACAAACCAGCCCCTGCCCAGCCCCGCAGCACAGACGGAGGAGGCGCCAGGTTCTGCTTCCCCCCGTCCACTCTGCAGACCTAAGGGCTGCGCCACGCTTGGCCTTGCCCACTTCGGGTCTGCCTGAGTTACTTGTGCAAAGCTGGGTCTTGTTTGACCAATAGCCACCGATTACTTCTAGTCCCTGGAGCAGAGGAGAGAGTCCAAGGGCTGGTGTCAGAGACCAGAGATGAGAACCTGGGAGGTGACTTGCCCCGGGCTAGGACAGCTGGGGCCCCACCCACACACAGCCTCCCGCCTCACCCCACCCCACCGGGCGCCGCTCCTCCCCGGACCTGGCCTAGGCGCGGCTTCCTAAGCAGACAGTGCTGAGCTGCAAACCTGTGCCTCCCACAGCCCGGTGACAGCTGCTCCAGCGAGGACCGAGGGGGCGCCCGCCCTCCTGAGTGCGGCCGGCCAGGCGGACAGACAGCCGCAGCGCTCGAGAGGAGGGCTCTCTCCAAGGCAGATTCCTCTCCAGCAAATAAAGCATGAAGTTCACAGAGCCGCCTCTCTTAGTTAATATTCTAATTTTCAAAGGGCAAACTCAGGTTGCAAGGAAGGGGGTGTAGAATCCAAAGGGAACTGGCCATCAACGGCGCGTACACGAGCACCAAGCAAGGGCTGAGTGGACCGTTCGCTCCCATCCAGATCCGAGCAATGGGCAGGGTCCCTTGGCCCTGCGTCACCGGCAAACCTGAGCCCCGAGAGGTGGCTTTTGTCTCCCCACAAGTAACCCGATGCCAAAGCAAGACCCGCATCCCGTTCTCCCGGGTCCCAGTCGTTCTCCTTCCTGACTGCTCGAGGTCTCACCGGCCCAGGATGTTAAGGCCTCGGCACCGAGCCGCTTGCTGAGTACCTTCCAGCCAGCCCCTCAGCCTCAAGGAGCCTTTGCACAAGGCAGGTGGTAATTTTTGCCTGGAGGTTGGGTCAAGGCTGGAGTAGGGAGCAAACGACTGATATTATTATCACCTTGTGACCGCAGGCTGCAGCATCCGCAGCAAAACTGCAGAGCCAACCCACTTATTTCTGCCTTCTAAACAAAACTGCACGCGAAACTTCATTCTAATATAATTTTATATTAATGAGTGTTCATTTATTTATAAACGGGGGCCATATAGCACTCACAGCTCCCTCCACCCATAGGTTACCAGCAATTAGACACCGTGTCTCCTCTGTAACGCTCCTCGCTCCCGCGAGTGAGGGGTGAGCCATGGAAAGCAGTGACCCGAACAAGAGACCCCAACCTCTCAGGAGGACCCTTGTCTGGGGAGCTCCGAACTCTCCCCGGGACGCCTGGGCCTTTTGCAGGATGCAGCCTCTGCGGCACTGCCTGCACCCACATGGTTCCACCGCAAAGCCGGATCCACCCCAGAGCAGCTCTGAGCTCCTGAGAGACGCTGTCAAGACGTGGGGCCTGGCTGGAAGGGGAAGGGCTCTGTGCCAGGCCTGCGGGAGAGAAACAGGAGACGCAGGGATGTACCCAGCATGCTGTGCGCGAGTCACCTCCAAGACCCCACACCAGCTCGCCCCAGGTCTCTAAAACACCCTGAGAAGCAGAAAACCAAGAGGCTCCAGTCTCCTCCCATGCAAAAAACCCACAGCTTTTTGTGGCCTTCCCTCATCCTCTGCTCCAATCTGCCCCTCTGGTGAGATCACGTCCCCTACATCAACCCCGGATAGGGACCCCCTTATACCACTTAGAGAATTTCTCCTAAGACCCTGCCCTCCTCCAGCAGCAATGACAGAGAGTCTGCAGGGAGAGAAATGAGATCCCTTGGCAATTTCTCTTCAAGTAATCTGCATCTGTTTCTTTAATTTTTTTTTTTTCTTTTTGAGACAGTATCTTGCAAAATTGCCGAGGCTGGGCTCAAACTTGCCACCCTCCCGCCTCAGCCTCCCAGCATGCATGCCCTGCATGGTCTGCATTTTTAAAATGGGAATTGGTTCAGTGAGCACAAGACTGGGGGAAGACTCAGGTGCTCTCTTTGCTACAGAAAAGCCCTGCTTGGCTCTGGGCTCTGAGGCCCACTTGTCCCCAACCCCCTACCCCCCACCCCGTGCCTCTGATGTGCCTCCCGGTAAGGAGCTGCAGCAGGCACCCAGCTCCCACCCACATCTGTATGCGCAGTGCCCACGGCCTCTTCTCAGGTGTCGGCTCCTTTCTTCCCTCCTTTTGCTCCTGCTGCCACTGTTCGATTTCTCGCAATCACAATCGGCTCAAATAACTCTTTTCTTTTTCTTTTTGCCAAACAAGCTCCTCCAGGTTCCAGGACAGCAGGCTGGATCGCTTACAGGCCACCACGCGGCCCTGGAAGAAATTAAAACTGGGGGCAGAATGGGGGGTGGGATTCTGTGAGCTGAGCCAAGAGAAAAGAAATGTTCACAAAACAGAAGCAGAGAGAGGGGCACACTTCTGATTCACACTCCAGGAGAGAGCCGGGAACCAGGCAGGGTCCGAGACGGGAGGGGCTGGCCCACGGCGGCCAGGGCCAGGGCCAGGGCCAGGGCTGTGCCTCCTCTGCCAGGTGCAGGGCTATCCAGAAGCACCTGCAGGACCCTCCCGGCTGACGGGGAGGTGAGCGCCGCTCGTGCGCTGGGTTGCCACGTTCTTTCCCCCTAACAGGACCACAGGTAATTGCAGGGCAACCTGAGCCCCGCTTCACAAGATGGAGATGATGAGGTATTTTCTCAGTAACCACATCGGTGTGATTTCGTAATTACCCAGCTATGCGGATTTGCCATGAAATTGAATAGTTAAAAGCAAAGAGTAATTGCCTGATATCTATACTCTGTAATTTAGTATAATCTAATCATGGACAAAGCCCAAAAGAAAACATTCTGAGAGCATTACATTTTTCTTCATACACAATTTGTTATTGACATCGGGTAATGCGTTCTGCGCCTCGAAAGGAGCCATTACCCACAGATATCAAAGGGTGCGCGCAGCCGAGAGTGAGCGTTTTGTTTAATTTCTAACAGATTATGAAAAGCAGGTGACAGAGAGGCCCATTTAACCCTGCCCGGGCATTTCCCAGGGACTCTGTTGGCCCCTTTCTCAAGCCACCCCCAGAGCCGGAGAGAGGTGAGGAGGGGCGACTCCTCTTACACAGCGCCAAAGCAAGCCCAGAGGCCGGGCATGGTGGCGCACATCAGCATCCGGGGAGGATGAGGCAGGAGGGTTGCAAGTTTGAGCCCAGCCTGGGCAACCTAGCAAAACTGTTTCAGAAATTTAATAACAACAAAAAATGTTTAAAGGGCTGAGGATGTAGCCCAGTGTGAAGGCCCTGGATTCAATCTCCAATATGACTTAAAAATTAAAAAAGAAAGAAGCCTAGAATAGCCAAAGCCCTCAGAGAGGTGGATCACAGGTGAGTCCCCGGGTCCCCGGTTCCGTCTGGAAGCCGGTAAATGTGTGCAGGGCTTTCAGCAGGAAGAGGAGGAGAATGGAGCCCACTAAAAGATTTATGGGCTTTATTATTAGAAGGCTCTGCCGAGACAGGGAGAGGCCAGCAGGAAGGAAGGCATCGAGAACCAGAGGGGGCTCCTGGCAGCCCCCGGCTGCCGCTAAGTGCATGGATGTGGTTACTAAGTAGATGGAGACCCTGCAGCTTGAGTTTCCTCTTCTGCCTTTAATAAATCAGGAAGCCTGACCGTGGCCTGAGCCGCCTGCCTCAAAAGAAACCAACGCAGAGTGATCAGCAAGGACTCTTGCCCCGCTGTCCGCAGTGTCTCCCTTCGCTTTAAAACATGCCTGCCCCCCGCCAAACAGGCCCATGGACAGGTGGAGAAGGGGCTCTGCTGGTATTATCTGTAGTGACAGGTCCGGCGGATAAGAAAAGGTAAACGATAAGAAGAACAGAAGAGGCAAAAGTGTGGGATCAGGGGGCCCACAGCCTCTGGGACTGCAGCAGCCCCGATCACCCATCTCAATCGCCTTTTATTAGAACCCAGAACGTAACTCAGACCCACCGGAGTAATTCATTGCCCTTTAAAGGAGGAAGTAACCATCCTCGGGCGAGCTGCCCACACCCCGCACCAGGTGCACTCCGTACAGCTGGGGACCGTAAGCCGACCATCAGTAATCAGTTCATCAGCAATCACAGTCCTTCCCCACAGGTCCCCCTTCTTGTTTTAATGCAGTCCTTTGAAGCGTTAGCAAGAAGGTTACCAACTGTCTTCCGTTTCTCAGCGTTTCCTGGATGAACTCTGCTAGACCACGGGGATGAGGCAAAATACAATGATAACATCACAAGAAATGACAAGGGATGTTTGCACGAATAAGAACATAGTGCAGAGTCCATAACAGTGATTGGCCTTCAATCTATATCTTGAGATCACACTTTTCTGCGGGATATCTAAGACTGAGTTAGAGTGAGACTTGTATAAATAAGAGTTTTAACCTTTTACTATCTATCAGGGTCAGTGAGGTCTCCTCAGGAATCTTCTTGGAACCAAATGCAGCATCTCTTGATCTTCTGTTGGTGTCAGCCATCCGGATGAGTCATGGCCATTGCTTGACCAAGGTGCTTTCCGTGAAAGCCTGAGAGATTTTTTCTCTCTTAGTGACTCTCCTTAGGCACACTGTACATCATAGAATCACTTTCCTGTCGGTCCCATAATATCCTTGATCAGAAAATCAGGGACTTGACCGAGTTACAGGACGTCATAGTAGAGGTTCTCTTATGTCCTGAGTCTGTACTGACCTCAGAGGGCATAGCCAAAATACTGGCTGTGTTTTTAGCCCAAACTACCCTTTTGATATTGAGTCTCCAGCTCTCAGTGGTTAAACATCCAGCAAAGAAGATTAATGATATAACATCCTAACGAAAGCAACAAGCTTAACATTATATGATATAATCTAAGTAGCAAACACCTTGGAACATACAAATGGAACCATAATTTTATAACAACCATAGATATTCCAATATTTAAATCTCAATACAGTATTAGCAAACAACAATTACATATATCCACTCAGAAATTTAAAAATCAAAACCTTATGTGACATTAACCCTACTACTGATCTGAAGTAACAGAGGCAGTAAAGCTTAACACTACTATCTATCTGAATATCAGACACTTTAGAACATAAAATGAAACTGTTGTTTTTTTAACAACTATTAACATCCTTGGGGCTGGGGATTTAGCTCAGTGGCACAGCGCCTGCCTGGCAAGCTCAAGGTCGTGAGTTCGATTCTCCGTACCGGAAAACAAACATACACACAAAAAAGAAGCATCCTATCATTTAAATCCCTCTAGAATGTTGACAGATAATAATTATATATTTGTACATTGAAATTAGAAACCAAATCCATACGTAACATTGCCACATGACAATCATGACATTTTGTACCACACTTAAAATTTCATTTGGACATAACCTAACCCTCTCAGTGAATCATCTCTATCTAATACATAAGCTTTTCTCCAATCTGTTACCATTTAATGAAATATACATAAGTTTTTTAAAGGCAAAGGTCTGAATTTGAACAAAAGTCTCATCATAAGCAACCCTTGCTTTACCTTTTGGAGAACTATACACCCAGAATCATGAATACATTTCAATACACCATGAAATTAATAATATTAAATTATCATACACATGTGAAAACCTTTGCTTCTTACTAAGTAAGTTCTGTACTAAGAACATCTCTAATGAGAGCACCTTGTGTTTTATTTTTTTGGAACACTTTTAACCATTACCAAATTATTGGGAGTATCTCCCAAGAGACTCTGGAGATCTTTGGAGGCTCCTTATTAATGAATAAAGGTTGGCCACCTCTTCATTCACTGATTGGAGTCCTACCCAACCATTTTTCTGCTCCGGGATTATAGTTAAATATCTTTAGTTAAATATCTTTGTTTAGACCAGCTGGTAATTTAAAAGAAAGCATGCTTTTAGATTTGCACACCAATTGTATCATGAAAAAATGTTGTTGAGCTCAAAAACAAAGGAGAACAGCCATTCACAAAATGGCAGACAAACACGTCACACGTACACAGAACATACAAACATTTACACAAAATCAGAGTGCACTCAAACAAACCTTTTACCAAATCATATTGTAGCAATTCTATTACAATTTTGAAAATTTATAATTTCATTATTTGTCATTATAGATGGTCCCCGTGTATCGTGCGGACCAGGAAGCTATCTAAATTCAATAACATAAATTAGTACAGGCATACACACCTGATTTTACAAAGTCAGTGCCTATCATAGCGGCTATGACAGCCAGCATGGCCGAAAATATATTACCAGCTATAAATATTTTCCACTGAAATGCAGCCAGCTCTGGACATGATGGGTTACTTTCTCACGTTGTTCCTAAATTGGGGGTTGTGCTTTCTGAATGTTCCTGATTATTATCCAAGGCTGGTGCTGTAGTGGCACCACTCTCATTTTTTCCACCGGAGGACTCAGATTGAGTCTGACTCTTTTGTGGCTCATGTCGAGGTTTAATTCTTCTAGCAGGTAACCACACTTTATCTCCTCAACCTGTAATGACACAAGCAGATCCTCTCCTCCAAATTTGAACATCACCTCTTTCCCATTTTCCAGTATGAGTATCTTTCCCAAAAATAGGGACTTCCAAAACCCCCACACACACTCCATGAGAGCGGCACAACCTTCCACACATGGAAGAAGCAACAACTGGGCTATAGGCTCTCCTGCTTCAACCCGG
>NW_004955437.1:2178503-2181288 GCF_000276665.1 Chinchilla lanigera | reverse complement strand
GAGACCGGCTACGGAGACCGGCCAAGGCCTCCCTGGGAAATGTGGATGCAGGCTAGCAGAGAGCTGGCTCCACTGAAACAAGTAAGAGGGCCTCAGGGACAAAGACTGTGGCTGGACAGCAGAGGAGCCCAGGCAAATCTGAAAAGTCAGGCACGGTGGCCCATGCTTTGGGAGGCTGATGCAGAAGGATCACAAGTTCAAGCCCAGTCTGGGCAACCGGGTGACTTAGCAAAACGCTGTCTCAAAAAGAAAAAATAAATAAATAAAGCGCTGGGAATGCGGCTCAATGAAGGCCCTGGGTTCAATCCCCAGTGCTGGAGAACAATCCAGAGACTGGGGATTTAGCTCAGAAGCACAGTGCCTGCCTGGCAAGCGCAAGGTCATGAGTTCGATTCCTGGTACTGGAAGAAAAACAAAAACAAAAAACAAAACAGACGAGGCAGGACTTGGAGCTCTTAGCTCAGCTGGGAGAAGGAAGGACAAGACCTGGACGGGTGGCCGCTCTGATTTGCGAGGTTTTTCCTGCAGGACACGCAGACCCGCTGTAGTGTTCCTTCAGACCCAGAGGGTCGGGCCATCAGCCGCTGGAAGCCACCGCCGAGGCAGAAGGGTGATCCGGATGCCTAAAGGCCAGTGCTACACACTTCTGGGGCCCGGGCAGACGGAAGGCATGTTGCGGAAGGGCAGTGGGCTATCCGGACGCACGCGTATACAGGGTGGCAGCAGTCTCCCTGGACACAAGGGAGGGCGACAGGGACCCTTGCTGCATTCCACCTTGGGGGTGGCTCCAGTCCAGTGCATGTGCTGAAAGCACGCGGAGATCCATTGTGATGAAATAGACCATGGCTCTGTGAAGGCTGCACCATTCACTTTGTGTAAGCATCAGTTTCGGGCCTTCTTAGAATACACAGGGCCGGTACTGACGCCGGAAGGCTCATTCTTTCTATATTGAACTGCACAGCTGCAAGGAGTTGCACAAATGTTACCAACTCATTTGTCATGCAAACAGTGCTTCAGAAAGAAATAAAATACTATTATGTGGTATATGTGTTAGGCAATCACTATATCAAATCCGTGGCATTCTGTGCAAACACAGGCAGAGGAAAGGAAAACAACACTTGGTGAGAGAAATCGCACCACAAGGGAGCAGCTAAGTCAGGGGACCGGGAAGCTGAGGCTGTAATTTTCTCAGCGAAGTGGCCAGTGCTGAATACCCCGGGGTTGGAGCAAGGACAGGCGGGCAACACCCTGACAAGAGCCCAGGGCCCAGGAAGGGGAGGGACAGATGGGGGGAGAAGGGAGCCTGGCAAGGGGGAGAAATGACAGGAGGGCGGACGTGCTGGGGGCAGGAGTGTGTGAGACTGCTGAGGGTGTGGAAGGAATGTGAAGTGGGCGGGAGGAGGGGAAGAGCTGTATTTCCATTGCTACCACCTCCCTCTCTTCCCTCAGGGGCTTCCCGGTAAGAGCCTTCCTGTAACCGAATCACCTGCCCTGTGGGAGGCTCCACACAGCCCTGGCTGCCAGAATTTGGGTTAAGTATAAACAGGGACGAGCCTGTGCCAGGCATCGTCACAAGCACCTTACACAAATTACCCCTTCTAGGGGCTAGGGATTTAGCTCAGCGGCAAAGCGCCTGCCTGGCAAGCGCAAGGTCGTCAGTTCAATTCCTGGTACAGGAAGAAAAACAAACAAACAAACAAACAAACAAATTACCTCTTCTAATCCTCACGGCAACCTGGGGGGTTCACTGGCCCAGAGGCTAAACATGCTAATTGGATACGTCTGGGAGTTGAAGAGCCAGGACTAGAAATCAAACTGGCTCCAGAGCCCACATCCAAACCACAGCCATGGCAGCAAGACTGTGTGTCTCTGGGGCCCCCACGCACCCCCTCTCCTTATGAGAATCCCACCAGGAAGCCGCACCGCCTCTGGCTGCTCCAACTCCACCGGGTGCAGAGGCGCCTTGCAGCTGGAAGCCCAGGGCCAGCTGTCCTGGACCTGGGCGCTGCTGCTGGCCAGAAAAACAGGCCCAGCCCGCCACAGCCCAAATGTGGCCAGGGCCTCCAGCATGCCTGGGTCTCCTCCAGCACCCAAACAAAACCCGATCACGCATGGGTCCCCACGCAGAGTGGCCAATGATCGAGTCTCCCAACTCTTGGCGGGGGCTTGTCACTAACCATTAAGCAATTCATCCATTAAACCAACAGGACTTTATGGAATGCCCACCACATGCCAGGGACAGCGTTTGGGGTGGAGGATTCAGGGATAAACACGACCAGGCCTACCAAACCAGGGGACGTGAGAGGGGCGGAGCAAGAGGAGAAAACAGAAAATACCCCCGCTCCCTAAAGACAAAACAAAACAAAACAAAAAAACCACATCGGACCTCTCCAACATGGCGGCTCTAAACGCCGAGTCAGACCTCCTCACCATGGCCGACCCGTGGCCAGACGCCGACCTCCCCAACATGGCGCCCACGGCTGACCTTCTCATCATGGCGCGCGGCCCCGCCCGCCTTGCCGCGGTCGCCGGCGGGAGCAGTTCCGGGTGCGCTACGCGCCGGGGGCGGCGTCCTGGCCATGGCCGGTTTGTCGGACCTGGAGTTGCGGCGGGAGCTGCAGGCCCTGGGCTTCCAGCCAGGACCCATCACCGACACCACTCGGGACGTCTACCGCAACAAGCTGCGCCGCCTGCGGGGCGAGGCCCGGCTTCGCGACGAGGAGCGGCTGCGGGAGGAGGCCCGGTCGCGGGCCCCGGAGCGGCTGCGGGAGGAGGCCCGGCTGCG
>NW_004955437.1:2099649-2178123 GCF_000276665.1 Chinchilla lanigera | reverse complement strand
CTGCGGGCCCCGCGAACGGGCTCTGCGGGAGCAGCGCGCTCCCGGCCGGAGGCGGGGCGGCGGCTGGAGCGCTGCCTGTCTCGGCTGCTGCTCTGGGCCAGCCTGGGGCTGCTGCTCGTCTTCCTGGGCATCCTCTGGGTGAAGATGGGCAAGCCCTCGGCGCCGCAGGAGGCGGAGGACAACAGTACGTCCCGGACCGGCGCAGGGGAGGGCCCGGGAGTCGCGGGGCCGGGGGACCACCCGGTTCCCCAGCGCCGGCCGCTGCCCAGTCTCCTCCCCTCCAGACCTTCCCCTTCCTCCTTCCCAGCACCTGCGATGATTTCTGCCTTCACTTTCAGCTATGCTGTTCCGCCCTAGCCCTCGCCTAACGCCTCCCTTTCAGCCACGTGCTGGGAGCAGGTGGAATTCTACCCAGACCTCTCATTTTCCTTCTGGAGAGAAAGCCACACCCCCTAACAGACAGCCCCAGCCCTGGCTGATTCTTTCTTCTCCTGGTCTCTTGCTCACTCACCCCTCCGTGCCCGTCTGAAGGCACGCAGATTTCACGGGCCTGCAGACAGGATCTGCTTGGGGTCCCAGCTTTGCCGCACCAAAGAGACCATTCACTTATGGGTACCACAGGGCCATCATGTGTCTTAGTAGCTGCTTGTGCAGCTGGTGTGGATGAACCTTTGAGGCTTAAACGGACCCCAGGGGGAGGCATTTATCCGTGCATGCAGCACCTCAGGGATTGTGTCAGGAGAGGGTCTGGTTCAGGGCTGTTCCCAGCCGTCCACTTGCAGTGTGAGAGGCCCCAGTGAGAGGTGTGCAAGATACAGTTGCCGCCTGTGTAGCTGGAGATCCTATGTTTCCCGAAAGAGAAAGTTGCCTCTCTGTTAACTCGGCTCTGGTCTAACAGGAAGCAGCACAAAGATCATTTCATTTAAAATTGTATAGAAATGACACTCCCGTTCACCCACTTGTGATATTCTTTGCAAAGCACGAATGTGCTTAGTTCTGTTCCCAGACCAGGCCCCCTTTCCATGCCCAGTGTGAGCGGCTGAAATGCAGGGAAGTACCAATTTGCACCTTAGCAACTATGGTTCATGGGCGTTGGGTGGGGTCACGGACTTATGCGACACCCAGCTGGTTTCCTTGGGGATAGTTGATCTACCTCCTAGAGAACCTGATTGGACCTGGGTGTCACAGGCCTGTCCTGGTACTGTAACCAAGCTAATGATGCCACGTGGTGCCCCATGTATGCTGAAATGATACAAGACGTATGCTGGGATCTACCTGGAGTTAACCCTCGGTGATGGCACTAATCCCTGCTTCGTATAACATTGTTCACCACTCATAACACTGCTGTGTGTGTTAGCGTGCTGAGCCTCTGAGTTAAGCAGGGAGGGCCCATGTGACCCCATTTCGCAGATGAGAATACATAAGTTCCAAGTAGTTGAGTTGCCCAAGAACCTGTAGCTACACGTTTTCAATCGGGATGAGGACCCTGCTTCCAAACTCTTAACCCAGGATTGGGAAACCCTTGCATCTTGCGGTCTGCAATTAGATGACATCTTCCTAATCCCCACCCTTGTGTCGGTGCTGTTTGGCTTCCCCTGGCTCTTGAGTGGTCTCTGTCTTCTCTTCCTCAACCCACGCCTTTTAACCTCTCCGTTTCTTTTCTTGGTCTCAGTGAAACTGTTGCCCGTGGACTGTGAAAGAAAAACAGATGAGGTGAGTTTGAGTTTCTCCTGTTTCTGTTATTCCTCCCGAGGATGCTCGCCTCCATCCGGAGGTACTCTTCCCAGCACGGGATCATAGTGAGCGCCTTCGCAGGGAGGGCTTCCGGTAACGGACCAGAGAGAGTCACATCGTGTTCTGTGATGTTTGTGTCAGACTCAATTGTGGCAGTGAAGAAGCACTTGAGATACAGAGGCTGAGCTCCCAACATCCAACCCTGGGCTGTTAGAGAAGCTTTCACGTCAGCCTCAACCTCGGGGACTTTGATCTGCTGCCTGAGTTGATCTGGGGAGGAGGCGCAGTGGGTTGTTGGAGGACCCCTGGCCCCTTGGCGTCGGGAGGCGGGGCTGGCGGTTTCTGTACATTGTCAGGAGGCCAGGTCCTCAGTTCCGTGATCTCTCTGATGTACGTCAGCAGCTCTCAAAATGCTGCTCGGATTTGACACATCAGAGGGGGCTTGTTTAAAACACATCCTGGGTAGAATTAGCCCTCTTAGTCTGTGCTTACCGTAGATTTGTTTTATGAAGCCCTAATGTTCCCTACAAATAATATTTGGGCAAGGCGAGCAGCCCCATCCAGTTATGAATCACAAGGGCCCATTAGCAAGGAGCCGGGATGCTGGTACCGGTGATAGTCTGGGGGAGATAGGAGGCAATAAATTTTCAGGTCGTAAATCCTACCAGGAGGAGCGTGTGCTGCCGGAGGGCACAGCTCAGTAGTCTAATTATAAGTGTGGGATGCCGGGCCTCCGCAGCCCCGGGGCTGAGGGAGAAATGACGCATGGTCACTGGGCCGCCCCTGCACTGATGGGCTGCGTTACCCTCGTTAACGCAGGGCATCCTGCTGCAGATTACCAATTCTGTTTCTCCTTGGCTTCTGGTGCGTCATGTTTGCGGTGTTTTATAACATTCATTTATTGCACTCATCCACCGAATGTCTGTGCTTCTCCGTTGCTTTGTAAAAACAGATTCATCCGTTTAATCTGCCTTCCGTCATAAAAGCTGCAGTGGTTGATTAGAGCAAGTAGCCCAGAATCATAGGTGGCCGGGGAGCGGGGGAGACTCGAATGTTGAAGACTAAAAAGCAAAAAAGTAAACTTGAGTGAGAAAAAGGAAAAAGTAACTTGAGTGAGACTCCTCTAGGGATGTTAGCTGCATTGCCCTTCAATTAGAAAAGGGTCCCCAGTTTGTGTTCCCTGGTCCTTCGTATCTCTAAAGGTCCGGCCCCAAGTAAATGGCAGGTCTGCTCCCCGGGCCCTTCTCAGAGCTGGTTGAGCCCAGAGCTGGCCACACTCAGGGCCACTCCAGTGAGCCCGGACGACCACCCTCCAGGTGCCTGCCGCAGATGCCCTCGGCAAGCGGACAGCTTCTGTGACCTGCGGGCCAGGCTTAGAGATTCCCTCTTTGTAATAAATCTTGCAGCCTGTGTCTGACCACGGGACAGCAGGGCTGGGGCCGCACCCCCGCTGACTTCCCGGGGTGCCCTTGGCCTTCGGGGACAGTGGCCCTGGGCAAAGGCAGGTTAGAACATCCTTCTTTCTCCTCTGTGGCTCCTGAGTCTCCCGTGCGTGGCTCCAGGCCCACCCAGAACCAAGGCGGGCATCTGAGTATCCAATAAGCACCCTTTCCCCTCAGGGCCATTGAAGACTATGACACTGTGTGTTTCTTGTGCTGCCGAGGACGTGTGGACAGCAGGAGTGGGTGTGTTGTCCCCCACGAAGTCCCTACCTAGGAGGTCCCCAGATTCCCCCTAAACTGAGAGGGAGTGCCCAGGAGTGATGGCTCCTCCCTCCAAGGAAGCCACCACTGTGTTATCAGCACCTCTCACTGGCCTTTATTCCAAGGAGATGCAGGACAGAGGCCCGGAGCCTCTGGGAAGCTGTCCCTGCATTACCGCATCTGCTTGTGGCTTGGGCTCTGCTGACAGTGTCCTCAGCCACTTAACCCGCTGTTTGTTGCCTCTCCCTGGGCCCAGCACTCTGCAGAACTGGTCTCTTTTTTTTTTGACTCACAAGCTGCCCCTTGCTGTCAGGGTGCACTCAACACCGGGGCTGGAGAGGTAGGAAGGGATGGGCTGACCCCTGCTGACCCTTGCCCTTGCCTTGCAGTTCTGCCAGGCCAAGCAGAAGGCGGCCTTGCTGGAGCTGCTGCACGAGCTCTACAACTTCCTGGCCATCCAAGCCGGTGAGTAGTCCCGAGCGGGTGTGGTCCTGCCCCACACCTGTCCCAGGAGAGTCTGCCTTCCCGCCTCCCACTCACACATCTTTGTAAAGCCTTGCGCTGTATTACACGAGTGTGGCTCTTCAGTTGCTGCAGGGTGCATGGGCCTTTGTCCGTGCAGATGTCCCTCTGGGACAGATGTCCCCCTCTCTGGGACACCTTCCACCTCATGCTTGGGGGCTCGAATTGGCGTCGAAAGGGGCAGGGTCCGGGTCTTTCCAAGGCTTGTGTCTTCCACCCCGACAGCCGGGCTGGGGAGAGGCCTCTTGCCCATGTAGGAAGCAGGTGATGGCACCGATGTCACATTGGTCCTGGTGGCACCATCTGGTTCCAAGACCCTGGTCCTCCCAGAGCTTGTCTCCTGTGTGACTCAGCGGTCTCGGGTCTGTCTTCTCTGCAGTGCAGTCCGCTGGGGGAGGCGCTCTCAGCACCCCCAAAGTGCCCGTTACTCCATCTGGTGAACTTGTGCCTGGGGATCAGAGAAGTCACCTTGCTATTATTTCCTGCACACCTGCATCTGCAGGGCTCCCGGAAGCACTTGGGACAGCACGGGTGGATGTCCAGGGCTTGGCCTCGGGCTCATGTCTTTGGTCTCGGGAGTATTAAGGAGGCCCCTGTCACCCAAAGGTCAGAGGATGACCAGCGCTTCCACTGGGCAGCAGAGGCTGGGCGGACTTGTGCTGTGGCCCGGTCTTGGGGCCGTCCACTGTGATGCTGGGAGATCAGAGGTGGCTGAGGAACCATCCAAGAGCTCCTTGGAGCGGAAAGGAGCTGGGCCCCTACCCACATCTCCATTGTTCTGGGCACGCCTGCTCCAGACTTGCAGCACCAGCATCAGTGAAGTTCACCGGAAATGCGAAGTTTATACCGAGCCCTCTGCTCATGCGCCTTGTCAGAACCAGCACTTAAACAATCCCTGGGGGCCCGTGTGCTCCTGGCTTGGACAGCCAAGCTCTGCACTGGGCCCAGGTGGCCATTGCTCCTCCATTCTGCCCTCTGTGTGGGGTCCTGGCTTATTCCTGGCACCAGTTACCCTCTGACCAGCTTGGCAGGGGCATCTGCAAGGGCATAGGTCTCACCTCGACAGGCCAGAGGGAAGTGTGACCTCTCCACTGGCCACGCCCTGAGCCGCTGCTCTGGAAGCCTCAGGAAAGTGTCACGCCCCGCAGCCCAGGTGGGACCACTTGTACACGTGCAGGAAGGGGACGGGCGGAGTGACAGGCAGGGACAGGAAGCGGCAGGCTCACAGAGGAGGTGCAGTTGGGAAGAGCAGGTTGGGCTCAGGGCCGGCGGTGGACGCCAGGCCGGCAGACCCCGATCCAGCAGATGAGGACAGCGGGGAGGCGCTGAGCGTTGAGCAGGGGAGTGATGTGCTGGGAGCCCGGCGCCAGGAAGGCAAATGCGGCAGCCGCCTGCGTGATGCAGTGTCATTTACACGGAATCATTTCAAAGCTTTATTGACAAAACACACGGATTGGAAAGAAGACAGGAGGAAACCAGTCAGGAGGCCGTCGGGGCCGTCAGGCAGGCCTGGTCCAGGCAGGGGCCAGGAGGATGGCAGAAGCCACCCTGGTCTCAGCACACACAGGTCAAGATCGGCAGTGTTGGGGCTAGAGGACAGGCTGCAGCTCCTGTGAAGAGAGACTGAGTGCACCATTGCCCTCAGCCCCTCCCTCCCACCCGCAGGCCCAGACGGGCCCCAGGGCCCCAGGCTGCGCCAGAGGAGGGACACTGGGCGCAAGGGAGTGTGAGGGTCCTGTGACTCCAAGCCCCACCTTCCCTGCTGTCGGGGTGCAGCTGCCCACAGGACGCAGGGCCTGGCAGCAGACCACAGCCATTGGAGGAGGCCCGAGGCTGTGCCAGCCGGCCACGGAGTCCAGCCGGTTGGCCACTGAGAGGCCCCTGCGGCCTGGGGAAGGGACTGGGTGGGATACAGCCTGCCAAGGTGCTCCAAGGGAGCTGCCGCCCAGGCCTCTGCCCAGCACAACCCCCGTCTTCGTCCGTGGAGCCATCTCCAGCATCTCTGCCCAGGACCGCTTCAGACGATGGGCTCGGCCGTCCGGGCTGCCAGCCTGTGTCATGATCAGCACCCCTGTGGTGCCCGCAGCCTCCCCACCTTCCCTTTTTCCCAGGCTGTGTTTATTTATAGTGCCATTCTGGTGCCTTCCAAACCTATCTGTCTGATCCTTTTAGGGATCAATTGCAAACAGACCTTGGTATTGGGCAGCTTTTTAGTCATTTAATGCAAATTGCCACACTGCTTTGCAGGTCAGGTTTTAATGATCTGGAATCGATCCAAGCTAAGTGGCTTTTGATCTTGCTGCAGAGTGAAGATACCCCACAGAAGGTGGGGGCCGCCCGCCGCACGCTCCGGGTTAGAGCTGATGGCTTGATTCCTGTTGCATTTTTAGTCCCTTTCAGAGTCATTCTTTTTCCACCTCTTCTCTGTTTGAATGTGTCTTTTTTCTCCTAGGTAATTTTGAGTGTGGAAATCCAGAGAAGCTAAAAAGCAAATGCATTCCCGTTCTGGAAGCTCAGGAATACCTAGCAGTGAGTAGGCTGTGCGGCCTTCGTCCCAAGGGTTGGGGTTTGTTACTGATCCTTGAAGCCCTGCAGGTTTTCCCTTTTTTGTGTTGTGTTTGCTTTGTAGCTTTTGCCTTCTCTCTTTTTCTTAGCTTAGTGGAGTGTTAGGCTACTGAAGCTAAGGCAGCCACGGTGGGCACCGTGCTCCAGAGCTGGCTGCTGCTTCCTGCCCTGCCGCCTGTCACGGCCAAACAAGGGCTGCAGGCAGACACCCCCCGCCCCCGTGCCTTTCTTTTCCTTTCCTTGTGTGTGAGCGCGCGTGTGCGTGTGTGTGCATGCATCCATGTGTGTGCGCACATGCGTGTGTTGTGTTGAGGATGGGAGCCAGGACCTTCATGCTGAGCCACACACACCCCCCCTTTATTTTCATTTTCTGAGATAGGATCTCACTAAGTCGCTAAGTTGCCTAGGCTGGGCTTGAACTCGAGAGTTTCCTGACTCAGCCTGTCAGATGCTTGGATTATAGGATGCACCTCCACGTCTGGCTCAGGCCCCGCTTCTTAAAGGGCCCTGTTACACGCTCCCCCACCCCTCCCCACTTCAGTGCTTTCAGGGTGCACATGGAACCTGCCCACTGTATCTGTGATTCCATTCAGTCTGTGTAAGTCCCCGCATGGCCTCCGGTTGGTGGGATTAGGGGCCAGCAGCGATCTTGAGGGCTGTCTAGTTCCATCCGCATCGCACGGACGAGGAGACTGAGGCTGGAGAGGGTCAGGGACTTGCAGGAGGACGCACAGTCCGGGAGTGGTCTCCAGCCCTGGGGCGGCCCCTTGCTCCCCGCTTCTACGCCTGCAGCGCCCCCTCTGGGCGGAGCCCCTGCCTGCCTCTCAGGGCTGCAGATTTCCTCCCCGCCAGTGTGAGTGCCTCTAGCGGAGTGGGCGTCGGGGGGCACGTGGAGGCCCTGGGAGGGGCTCCCTAACCCAGCCACCGCCGAGGTTGCAGTGCTTCCGGCTGCTCTGCCCAGGGGCAGAACTGACTCCCCTCCCCCCAACAGAATGTGACCAGCAGCTCCTCGTCCAAGTTTGAAGCCGCACTGACCTGGATACTGAGCAGCAACAAGGATGTGGGCATCTGGTGAGTGCTGGCGTGAGGATGGCGGAGCAGCAGGACAGCCTGACCCCAGGGGCCCGGCCCTCACCCGCGCCCCCTGCCCGCCCTGAGGGTGGAGCCGCAGAAGGCAGGTGGTTTAGGCTGCAGGGCTGAGCAGTTTCAGGAGATGCCTGATCCCGGTGTTAGGGTCCTGGCCCAGTGCCCCAGCTAATCCTGCTTCAGGTCCCCCACCCACCCTCCTCATTCTGCACCCCAGGTGGTTCCCGGGAAGACGCTGTTCTGCATTTCCTGTCCACACTGTGCGTCTCCATTTGTAGATGAAGTGATTCTGCATGTTGCTTTTACTCAGTATGGAAATTGCTTGGGAAATGCTGGATTTGATTCTGACCAGGCAGTTTCCGCCTCGTTTTTATCACGGGCGAGCACTGTTAGCAGAGATAGCAAACCCTTTTCAGGAGGCTGAAAGACCCAGGCGGCTCCCTGTGCGGGAGAGCAGGCGTCACCTGGCCCCTGCCTGCGCCTCGGCGTTTGTCAGGATCTCAGTTCAGCTCCAGTGCCTGATATTAAAAGACACTCTAGGGTTTTGTTCGTTTCCTCTCTAATCCGCCCAAATTACTAATTCCATCAGCAGCGCATCCAGCAGCAGCCCCACGGGCAGCGCGGCCTAAAGCCTGCTAACTGGATGCATAGCACGATTAAAACTCGCCGGCTTACAAAACCGCTGCCCTGAGTGGCTGAGCGCTTTCCCTGTTAGGAAAGGCAGAGGAGAAGACAGATTTTCTCCTCACGGTGCCCAAGGAAGCCGCTAACGTAGGAATGATGACACTCGTCTTCTCACACCGGCGAGGCGGCTGGGAGGGCAGCTGAGCTCCTCCAATGGCCACTGTTGGAAACCGGGGCACAAGAAATCAGGAGACTTCATTTCGCAGCCAGCGCAGACTGTGACACTGGGCCCGGCTCCGGGAGAGCACTCAGGGGTCCTGCAGGGGTCTGGCCCAGGCAAGCCTGGTGGTTTCCCTTCGCCCCGTGCCTCTGGATGCCCTGTGATCCTTACACTGAAACAGCTTCTGTGGCTGCCCGTCACGGAACAAAAGCGCAGCCGCCCAGATTCTGTCTTTCCGTCTTGCCGTGCAGCCGCAGAGCCAGTGATTCAGTAAACATTTCCGTTTCTCTGTGCTGGGAGGTGGGAATCCAATTTACAGTTTAATCTTCTGCACGCTGAGAGAGGCTGTCAAAGACCCGACAGAGGGGGACGTCACTTCAACGGTAGGGGTTCAAGCCTGCTGCCGTGTGTAAAGCTTTATTCTTTCTAAATAGCCAGCGTGGGAAACTGATGGGAAGAGCACAGGCAAGATACCAGGCCTGCTGTGTAAGCAGGCGGGGCCCGGGTCCTTTGCCTCTGGCCTCCTCCTGGTTGGAGTGGGGCTCGGGCCTCAGCTCCTTGGAGCCTCCGGGTGCCGTTAGAGCCCTGTGTCCTGTTTCAGGTTGAAAGGAGAAGACCCCTCCGAGCTGGTGACATCTGTGGACAAAGTGGTCTGCCTGGAGTCTGCGCGCCCCCGCATGGGCGTCGGCTGCCGGCTGAGCCGTGCCCTGCTCACCGCTGTCACCCACCTGCTCATCTTCTTCTGGTGTAAGTCCCACCGCCGGCCCTGGCTGTGGACCTGGCTTTCACCTTGGGAGCCTGCTCAGGCCCTTGGAGGCATGAGTGATGTGCTACAGAAATTCCCCACCCAGAGGTCATCTCCGTCTCTTGAGCTCGAGGTCTGTGTCGTAAAACAGAGGAGATGAACACGTCAGCCTCTGCCCTGGGCTGTCTCTACCTCCGGAGATTGGTGGCGGGAGCATCAGGATAACTAGAAACGTCCGTGCTGCAGCCGGGCACTGTCAGCGTCCCTGAGCAGGGCCCTGACTGGGCAGGAGCCGGGTGCTGCCGCTTTCGGCGGGCATGCGGAACAGCTGTGGGCAGGAGGCGCAGCAGGGGCTTGCCCTGATTCTGCTCCCTGAGGAATGTAAACACCTCCTGGGGAGCTGCAGATACCTGACAAGCACGGGAGGACTTGGGGTGCTGGGCTGGGAAGGAGAGCAGGTTTTACCTGCTGACGTCTCGAGCCTTTGAGCAGAGACCTCGGGGCGCCCCTGAAAGTGAGAGGCTGCAGCACAGACCCAGGCCCCCAAGCTGGCCGGCGCTGAGCACCCCGCTCTCCGTGCACGGCAGGCTGGAAATCATTACCGGCAGCAGCGTGTCGGCATACAAAGGCCTGGCATGTATATATGTATGAAACGCTGCACTCAGGCTCACGGGAGGAGATGAAAGCCTGCGGTGAGGTGGGGAGGGACAGAGATCTGTATGGCTGGGGACGCCTCTGGTGACAGCGGCAGCAGGACGATGATCACTTCACGTCTCTCCTCCCTCCTGTGCCTGTGTCCTTGTTTTGCTGCACGTGCGCCCTGCTCCTGACACACAGTAGGTGCTCAGAACGTACTTGGCAGGTCCCTTGCCTCCAGCACAGCGTCCCGCCTACAGCCACCGTGGATGCCAGGGACTGACGCTGGCTTGTTCCCTCCCAGGCCTGGCCTTCCTGTGGGGACTCCTGATCCTCCTGAAGTACCGATGGCGGAAGCTGGAGGAGGAGGAGCAGGCCATGTACGAGATGGTGAAGAAGATCATAGGTGCGTGGTCCCCGGGCCCAGGGGCGGCCTGCGCCTGCAGTGGCCTCACCCTGAAGCGTGCTCTCCCCCGCAGACGTGGTCCAGGACCACTACGTGGACTGGGAGCAGGACATGGAGCGCTACCCGTACGTGGGCATCCTGCATGTGCGTGACTCCCTCATCCCACCACAGAGCCGGTGAGTCCCCGCCGGGGCAGGCCGGGCCTGAGACAGCACCAGGAGGGCGTGGCCTGCTCCTCCAGGACAGGACAGGACAGGACAGGACAGGACGCTCCCTGCAGTGGCTCCATCCGGGAGGGCCAGGGCACAGGACCGCCAGCACTCCGCTGCTTTTCTGTGTGATTCTCCCCTTGCCTGCCCCAGGAAGGCTGTTGCAGGCCGGTCCCTTGTGGTCACAGGGTGGTAGCCAGCAGCAGTGTCAGCCTGGTCGCCGCCGGCAGAGGAGAAGTGGCCTTCCTTTCACTCTTCCAAGCACGCGCAGACCTTCCCTGTAGCTCGGGGACCCTCTCCCAGGGACTCATCAGCCAGAACCCGTTCCCAGGAAAGGGGAGGGGGGCTTTCAGACTTCTGTGGCTGACCTAGTCAGAAAACCTATCAGCTGCATCCATGGCCTGGTTCACACGCACTCCTGTGCACCTGAGAGCAGACCTCAACTGCGGCCCGCTGGGCGGTTTCCAAAGCACGTGGCTTTGTGGGGAGGGGTGACAGGGCCGGCGGGTGGGATGGGATCAGAGTCCCCGGGCGGCCAGCAGGGCCCTTCCCGGTGTCGCCTCTGATCTCTGCATGCTGTCATGCACTGGGCTGTGGGAGTCGTGGGCCTGGTCCTGGTCCTGCCCGGAGCTTTGCACATAGCTCCTTGTCCTCACCGTGGCCAGCAGAGATGACAACAGCGAGTAGCCTGCTTTACAAGAAGGAAACTGAGCAAAAGGAACCCCAAGTCCCTCATGGCCCATGGCATTCGTAGGTGGTGCCACCAGTAGGTCTGTGGGTGTCACCCCTTGTGTGCTGCCGGAGGGCCCAGGAGAGTAGGGCCGTGAAGGGTGGCTGTGGACGGGAAGGTGCTCAGCACCTCACCCCACCTGCCCCAGCCCCTCCGCCTGGCGGGAAGCAGAGCTGGTAGGCTGCGGAGCAGGCCCTCGGGTGCCCACAGTCTCCGTCACCCCTGACCTGGCTGTAGTAATGGCGAGGGAGGAGCCACCCGAGACGGAGGCTGCGGGGAGGAGCAGATTTGCTCCTCTCCCTGCAGGCAGGCTGACACTGGAGGGACAGCAGTCTGAGTATCGATGGGCTTTATGGTCGAGGGTGCAGCGCTAAGGAACCTGGATGGAATGGTTAAGTTTAAAAAGTGCAGCGGCAGTCAGCACGGGAAGGTGGCCCTGGGCCAAGGAGATCCTAAGCCTGGTCCTCAGCGTCTCTGTCGCCCTCACTTCTTATTCGCAGGGGCAGCCAGGGCCAGCAATGGAGAGTGCACTGGTCACAGTGGGCAGCCCACGTCTGTCTTGGGCCACTCAGGCGAGTCCGGACACCGGCCGGAAGTCACTGTGTGACCACGGGCCTCCTGCTCAGCCTCTGGGGTGCCTCTCCTCATCGAAGGGAGATGCGTGCGCCAGGCAGTGGACTTAGCATAGAGCCCTGCCTGCCAGGGCGTTTGTTCTGGAGAGGAAGGCCCCTGACAGGAAGCCTAGGGGGGACGTGTGATCTGGGTTGCGACAGTTCTAAGGGAAAGGGACAGGGTGCCAAGGAGGTGGCCTCAGAGCTGTCTCTGCCTGGCACCAGAGCACTCATCCACGCCTGGCCACTGCGCTTGGGCGGAGCTCAGAGCCACACTCAGCCCCTTAAAGAGGCCGCGAGGTGGGCAGTGCGCCTGCCATGGGGCGGTATCCCACACGTTAGCGCAGAGCAAGAGCTGCTGTCGTCCCCTGCGCACCTGCAGAGTTAGCCCAACTGCACCTGGAGGCTCCCGTCCACCCAGCCAGGCCCTCCACAGGGAAGGACCCATGAGTGTCTGCCTGGGAGCAGTCGAGGGCCTGCTTGTGCGAGGCTGAGGGAGGTGAGCTTGTTGAGAGAGGGAGCCGGCGCTGATGGCAGCAGCTGGCTCCGTGGGCACATACCTGCTGATAGGCAGCGGGAAGGAGGCGCGGGCCAGGGCGCTGCCTCCTCAGGGCTCAGCGTGAGCGTGGACATCCTTGTCCTCGGAGCTCAGTCCCCAGGGAGGTGTAGCCTGACCCCTCCACCCCAGGCAGGAAGCACCCCCACCCTGCCACCTCCCTTTGTTCTCCCGGTTGTGGCTGGTCCCCCACACTCCCACTCTTCCCTCCTTTCCTACGGGTTGGGGAGGTGGTCCGCCCGGGAGCCTCCCTGCCCACTCTGAAAGGGAGGCGGGAGGGCTGTCTGGCTCTCCGGCCCTGAACGGGCCCTCCCTGGCAGCTCTGCTTCCTAAGCCTGGGTTTCCCGGTTGGATGCTTTGCTCATCCCTGGGTGCCATGGCTGGGCCTGTAGCCCGTGGCCGCTCTGTAATTGGCCCACAGGAGGCGTTGGGAGGAGGTTGGCAGGGCCGTGGGGTCCCCTCGCACGGCTGCTGCAGATCAGCCGTCTCAGCCAGAAATGGCAGGTCCAGCGCAGCCCCCCACATTCACCACCCAGCCCCCTCTGCTCTGTTGAAGGCTTCGGAGCAGCGGAGGTTGAGGAAGCCGCCGTGCTCTGGGGCCGGCGAGTTAGTACCTGGTGGCTCCGCCTCGACGCGCAGAGCCTGCAGGGAGGGCCCGCGCCCCTGCCGAGCCGCTCTTGTTGCAGGAGGCGCATGAAGCGGGTGTGGGACCGCGCCGTGGAGTTCCTGGCCTCCAACGAGTCCCGGATCCAGACAGAGTCGCACCGCGTGGCTGGGGAGGACATGCTGGTGTGGAGATGGACTAAGCCCTCCTCCTTCTCTGACTCAGAGCGATAGGCCCCCGCAGGGCCTGTTCCACGTCGGCCGTCCCAGGGCCAGGGCGGCCGGACTCGGTGCTGCATTCACACTTGCCTTGACTGCCGCCCTCCGCCCGGCTGCGGGGGAGCCGCTTCCTCGAGGTGGTGAGCCGGGCGCAGCCTGTCCTGTGCCCGCTTCGCTGGCGGAAGAGGGGAGAGGGTTTGTTCTCCACGGACACAGACGTAGGGCAGCAGCTGCGGGGCCGGCGCAGAGCACGGGTCGGGCGGCAGCTGCTCGGCCTGGGAGGTGGGTCAGGGACGGCGGGTTGGGGCGGCAGGGACGGGAGTGGCTTGGTCCATGTGCCTTTGGGGTTACCTGGGAACTCAAGGGTAGGGGAGAAAGCCTGACTCGGCGGCGGATGGGATGCGTTCGTCTGAGCACGGACGATGCTAGGAGTTAGAGCGGTGACTAGGGACTGTCCAGGGTCCCCGCACCCCGGGTCCGGGCGGGTAGTGAGGGGCGGGGGCCAGGCCGCAGTGGCGCTCCTCACACAAGCTGCGGTTTCAGACCAGACCTGCAGCCAGGCACTGCTGGGAGGAGAATGAACACAGGCTCCGGGGCGCAGGGCGGGGCGCCTGTCACTTTCTGGAGCAAGGCCACGCGTTTTACTGTGACCGCATCCGCCGCCGGGCCCAAAGCTCTGGCCGGGCAGGCGCCACGGCAGTCGCACACTGCCCCCTGCTGGCCGCCAGGCGGCCCTGTGACTATCCGGGCCGGGGCAGGAAGGACTCCGTCCGCCCCCTTGTGGGCTGACTGGTGTTTTTGTCTCCTGAGTAAAGCTCCGGTCACCCTCATTTGAGCAATATGCTCATTTCCTGTCTGGAGCGTGCGGGGCTGGAGTCCGGGCACCAGCCCTGTTCTCATAACCAGGCCCCGCCAGGGTGGAACATGACAGGCTTCCTATCAGGATCAGAACTGGATAAATAAACTTTATTAAAAATGGATGTGTCTCATCTGTCGTGCTCACTTTGGCCCAAAGCAGCGGGCAGTGTGCGGGGGCCACCTCAGGCCAGCAGCATGCTCTGAAGGCGGAGTCCGCCCGTCCTCCAAGACAGCCTGGCGTGGGGTGGACCCCATAGGGGCCTTTTCCTCCTGCACCTTCCCTGCTTTCTTCAGTGTATGCCCAGCTCCTTCTGGGGGAGAGACGGGGAGAACAGTGAGGTTGGCTGGGGCTTCCCAGCAGCGGACCATGTCCCCTGAGGAGGTGGCTGCTTCCCTCTAGGCCCGCCGTTAAGGCCACATGTGGTCTGTGTGGTGGCATGGGGTCCCCAGGGAAGCTGTGGGCATCTGAGCTTGGTGCCAGGATGCAGATGGGGATCTCTTTGGCAGGCTGCAAGGGCCGGGCACCCCCTGCTCTGCCTGCCTCTGCTGGAGGCCGGGTGGGGGAGCGGACACAGGGCCCAGCGCACAGGTTAGGGGAAAGGATTCTGCCTCCCTCCTGGATTCGAGGTGCAGACTTTGCCTCGCCTGTCCTGTCTGGTGCTCTGGGGGGTGCTAGTGCAGGGCTCCTCGGGGCCAGAGCAACACAGGAAGAAGCAAGTGGCCGGGGCCCCAGCACCCAGGGCAGCACAGCCGGGGCCGGCCTCAGAGCCGCGGAGACTTCTGCTCAGCTCTGGGCCCCTGCCTGGCATTTGAGTGGCTCTTGGGGACAGCGCGGGTTGGGGGTTCTGTCTGAGGAGGGGGTGAGGGCAGCCTGGGCAGGAGCCATTGCTGGGACGCTTCAGCTCTGCCCGAAGCACCCCCCCAGGCACTCCCCACCACAGCCGTCTTTCCTCCAGACAAACAGCCCCCGTGGGCCGCGGTGGGGACCATTAAAGCAGGGTGGTGGGTGAGGAAAGAGGCTGTAGCCCACAAATCTCAGCTGTGGACATCGCCCAGGAGCTCCAGGCCACCTCCCTGAGGAAGCAAGGAAGAAGGTAAACACGGCCATTTGTCACTCACTTACGAGAGCTGCAGTAGCAGCTGTTCCCCCTTAATTAATGCACCGTTGACTTTAAGCCTCAAAAACTCTCTTTGCTGACGCACTCAGATCTATTTTTCTGGTCCTGGCCCCCAAAGAGACGGGGCAGGGGCTGGCTAGGACACCCAGCTGTTCCCGAGCAGCCCTGCCGGGGCAGCCAGCTCCCCACCTCCGTCCCTGAGAAAGCTGACGGACAAGGACTCTGGAAGGAGTGTCCCACAATACACCAGGGACAACTGAGGCAGAGGGCTCGGTGGGCACCTTGCCACCCAGCACGTCCCTGTCCCCAGCACAGCGCCCAGGCTGGGGGAGCCGCAGTGCTCAGCCCCTCGGGACTGGCCCTGCCTTCAGTGGCCGGGACTTTGGGCAAGTCACTCTATCCCTGGAGCAGACAGTGGCGAAGAAAGAAATGGTCAGATTGGCCAGCAGGTGATGACATGGTGACCTCTGCACTTGCTGTCACCGCACTGTGTGCCCCAGCCCTCCATGGGCTCATGCCCTCTCTCCTTCAGGTCTGCTGTGTCACCTTCCCTGTCTGAGGTCAGACCTGCGTGCCCACCCTGGGTCCTCTGGGCTCAGCCCTCCTCTTTCCTCGAGGACCATGGCTTCCAGTGTGTCTCCCTTACTGCGCTGTCTCCCCGCCTCTGCTCCAGCCTCAGCCGCCCCCCGGCCCTGTGCATGGATCTGTCTGATCCTTTCTCTGCCCAATGCCCGGCTCTCAAGCAGTGTCTGGCCCACAGCAGGCACTCGGGAAATATTCAGTGAATGAATGGGAGGGAACTTGTCTCAGCAGGAGAACCAGGCACTGAGTGTCTAAGGCTTGAATTCCTGTTTTCTGTTCACACTTGCTCTGGTTTTTATTTTTCCCTTTTTATTCTGAGTGACCTGGGTGACTCACCCACCCTCAGACCTGCCAAGGGCCCCATCACACCCACGGCCCGGCAGCAGGCACCACCCTGCAGCTGCCTCCTGGAGGGTCGAGCTCTGGGTCCCCAGGAAACAACAGCTCTACGCCGGCCACAGAGAGGCACAGGCTGGACCATCTGAGATGCAGGTGCGGCGTGTGGGATCTGCCCAGCCCCACAGCCAGGGCCCTGAGTACTGGAAGAAGCCCCGGAGAAGTCCAGGTCACATCCTGCCCCTGCCAGACAAGCCCAGGGCCTGGGAAGACACCGTCCAGGAGGCCTCCACAATGTGTGGTCTCACCCGCCCTGGCAGGCGAGACTTGGAGCAGGTTTTACTGGATTCTAAGAAGAGTGCAGGACGTTTCTCCCCGCTGACAGTGCGTTCCAGCCCGTGGCCGAGGGCCTCCCTGAAACCCAGGGCGACTGAGCACTGCGGAGATGTGATGCCACTCCAGCTGCCCTGCAGACCATGACAGTGCTGCCCAGCCAGAGCAGGACCGGCCAATGAGCCAGCGTGGCCTGCAGAGGGCCTCGGCCGTGGGCCGGAGCTGAGCCACAGGCCGTGCAGTGTGGGCAGAGGAGGTACCACTGCGATGACAGCCCCACTTCGAAGCTGCTTCTATTTCCAAAGGAGACAGGGGAAAGTACAGTAATTTTCTTCAATGAAAACAGCCAACAGAATTCCCTTTGCCTCGTTCCCCTTGCAATTAAGCCCTTCTCTGCAAATGAAATGATTTGGTTTTCATGGGGACTAATTTAAGCGTACTGGAAGGACCGCTGAACTTTCTGATTGCAAACACCAGCGTGCAAAACAGAATCCGGCAGCGGCGCCAGGCCAGTGAGGAGGCCCTGCCCAGAGAGACAGGAGCTTTGGCCGGGAGGGGGCCCGTTCCTCCATGACCCCGAGCTCAGACCCTGTCCATGGATCCACGAAGCAACCTCAGCAGCCTCTGACATACGGGCAATGGCGACAGGTGGTAGATGCCACTCAATCCTTTCTCCAAAGGTGGGGCCTCTGTCCTGAACCTTGAGTCTGCGTTTGTGCCCTGAACATGTTGACCAGTGGGATGTGGCCCTAAGGACAGCAGCTGGTCCCCACCTGAGGCCTCGAGACGCTTTGCTGCTTCTATTTCCGCCCCCTTGGGTCCTGAGTCACCATAGAAAGAGTCCGCACCGTATGGGACGGACCTTGTGGCGAGAGGCAGCTGGCCAGGCCGCAGCACTTCCAGGAGGCCCAGGTGACACAGCAGATGTGTGGCTGAAGCTACCTGTAGCAGCTCAGTCCGTGCAGACAGACAGGCCTCTGGCCAAGCCCTTCCCAGACGGTAGAACCGTAACTAAACAGGCGTTGTGTTATTATTACAACCTTTTAATTAGGATTAGCTTAAAACTCACACGAGGGTACAAAGAGAGTACCAAGAGTTCCCAGGTAAAACTCACGGTTTCCTTCAATGTGGGGGACATCCTACAGGGTCCCCGCAGGGTGTCCCACCCAAGAAACGGACCAGGACACAGTACTCAGGCAGAGGTCTCAGCCAGGCCTCAGCAACTTTATCTGCAAGTGTGTGGGGTGCGTGGGGTGCGTGGGGTCCTGGGGGGTGTTGGGATTCTATGAAATTTTACTGCAGAAGCCACTGGGGTCTGCTTCTCCCTGTGGGTAACTGACATGGCTCAGAGTCCCCCCGGAATGGGGGCTCCTCAACAGTCTCCAGTGAAAAGTGACAGAAGCACAGCTCTGACCAAAGGGCCAGGACAGCTCATACACCCGGAGAGGCAGGGGCTGGCCCCGGAGCCTCCCTGCCCGGGGACAGGGGTGTGGCTCGGGGGCCTGCGTGTGGAGGAGGAGGAAGGGGAGGTCCCGGCTGGCCGAAGCCTTGCGGCGGCGGGGGTCTTCTACAACCCGCTGTGTGGAGCTCCGCAGGGCCCGGGCTCAGACCACGCCCACTGGGTGCCAATCACAAGCGCACAGCCCCAGGGGGCTGGAGGACGTTCCACGCGGGACTGTGCACCCCGGGGACTCGGGCGGCCGGGAGGGCCAGGATGCAGGCAGTCACTGAGGCCTTCTCTGAAACGCTGGCACAGCAGACTCTCTGTCCCCTTTGAAACTCGGCACGGCCCTAAGTGCTGAGCCGGCGCCGTGTGAAAGGAAGTGACGGATGGCGCATCCAGGCAAGGGCACGGGAAGCTCACCGCAGCCTCTTTCCTGGGCCAGGGTGTGACGCCGCTGCTGGGCTGCCTGCTTGGCCTGCGTCCCTGGGGAGGATGTGGAGCAGAAGGCCCACCTCTCCCACCTGGCACCCACAGTGTCCCCGGCCACCGTGAATCTAGGCTCCTTTGTCACCTCAGCGTCTGCGGCCCTCACCGACTCCGCAGGTAGCGAGGGAAGTCTGTCTCGGAAGGAAAGACAGCCCCCACTGCACCAGGGAAGGCAGGGAGCAGGCCTGAGTCCCCGCCGCCCACATCCACTGTCCTGCAGGTCTGCCAGGGCCTGGGACTGGCTCTGCTCAGCTTTGTGTGGGGACCCGGGCAGTGTCTGGAGGGCGCTGCGGTGAGGGCTGTCTGCCGATGTTCCCCAGCGTGCTCCCCTGCCGTGTGACTACCGCCAAGACAAGGGAGGATCGGAGACACAGTGCCCAGCAGGTGCGTGGGCAAGGGGGCTTCCCCCAGGCAGCAGCCTCGCCGCTGCAGAGAGGACATCCGGCTGCGCCCTACCCGCCGAGCATCCCAGGGAGGCCTGGAGTCCCAGCAGAGCGAGGAGCGCATTGCTGGCGGCTCAGCCCCAAACTTGGTTGGTGGACGGAGCCAGCAAGGCACATCCGGGTCCCAGGTGTGGAAGCAGCAGGCCTCGAGCGGAGGGGAGATGGCGTGGGCATCCCCAGTGTGCCGTGCCCCACAGGGACGCTCATGCACCGCTGCTGGGTGCAGGTGCCATGCAGGGTGGGAGGGCGGCGCACATGGGCACGCACGTGCACACGCCTGACTCTGACCACTAAGACAGGGAGGGGCTTCCTCTCGGACCAGCACCCTCCCCTACTTTATCACATCTGCAGACGCCGCACAGCTGGGGGGACGATGGCGAATACGCCAGACGACACAGCCAGGCTCTAAAGAGAAGCTGACAGGCAGAGCGATGGGGTGGATCTAACGAGATGAATTTAACAGGGGCAGACGTGTTTATTTCGCCTAATTTACTCATCCTGCAGAGGAGCAGGGAGGAGCGAGGGTCCCGCCCATCCCGGGCCCTGGGGAGACCCCTCCAGGCCCTGGTGTCCCCTGGGCAGGGTGGGCCGCGGGCCGCGGGAAGTGAGGTGTCACTCGCCTGGGTGGTTGCTTCCAGGCCTCCCTCCCACACCCAGACCCTAGGGCCCTGCCAGGCTCCAAGGGGGCTCAGGTCAATGCCCAAAGCCCAGTCAACAGGGGAGGGGACAGCAGGGACGGTCCCCAACCCATCCACACACAGCCCACATTGCAAGCCAGGCCGTTATCCCCTCCCTGTCAGAAAAGAGGGACCCCTGCTGCCCCTGGGGGTTCCCTGAGGAGGCAGCGACTGGGGCAGGAGGTGCGAGTACCGGGGGCGGCCGGAACTGGTCAGGAGGAGGAACTGTCCGGCGTGGGGACACGGGGCCTCCGCAGGGGTGGCATGAAGTCTGCTGCACAGCCAGCAGGGGCTTTGGATCTGAGCCCCAGGCCCTGGGACCCCTGACTTCCCGGCCAGGTGGCCTCCCGCTCCTGCTCTGTGGGATGGGGGTGTCACAGGCACCTCAGAGTCGGGAGAGGACTGGTGAGGAACACCCCGCGTCTGCACTGAGGCGCGGTCTGGTGTGGTGTGAGGTGAGGTGTGGCGGGCGAAAGTGCGCAAGAAGAGCCACTCTTGAGGCCCCAGCTAGTTGCAAAAGCCTTTCTTCTTCCTCTTTTTTGAGACTGATCTGGCTACGCTGGCCCCGGTCTCCTGAGTTCCGGGGCTCCTCCCCCTCAGCCTCCCAAGTACCTGGGACGACAGCCTGGCTCACAGAGCACACAGCGGGGGTGGAAGCGGCCCTGCACGGAGCAACCTGCAGCAGGCAGACACGGCTGCGTCCGGCTGCTCTTCCGCAGGGCACAGTCCTAGCAGCAGGCAGCTGGGCTCAGAGGCTTGGAGGAGGCGGGGCCCGAGGCAGAGCACATGGCAGCCTGGGTCCAGCTGCCCCGGCCCAGGGGTCCCAGGGCTGCCTCCTTAGCCCAAGGCTGCTGCAAAGCCAGGCTGAGGTGGGGCTGCCCTGGAGGGAGGGGCTCAGCGTGGGGGTGGGTTGAGGTGGAAGCATCCCAACCCCGGGGAGGAGGGGAGCCCCTCTACCCCCTGCAGCCTGTCCTGTGCATACAGCCCCAGGCGGGCTGTTGGGAGCACCCCCAGGTGGGGGAAGGAGGAAGAGCTCACCCCTTCCTTCAGCCCTGTCAGACAGCAGGGAGCCCAGAGCTGGGGGCAAGAGGTGTGACCCCGGCTCAGCCACCAGCCCTGCCTTTGCACTGAGCTACCTCCCCAGCCCTTTTGTATTTTATTTATTTATTTTATCTCTGAGACAGGGTCTGGATAAATCACTAAGTTGCCCAGGCTGGGCTTGAATCTGTGATCCTCCTGCTTTGGCCTCTGTCTTGGTTACTTTCCTTTCATTGCTGAGACAAAATACCTGACACTCAAAATGCAGGAAGGAAAGGTTTATTTAGCTTACAGTTTGTGGAGGGTTCAGTCCATACTTAGCTGGCTCCAAGGTAGAGTGGCACAGGGCGGAGGGCAACAGTTCTTGGCAGGGGAAGACAGCAAAAGCAACAAAAGCAAAAGGGAGGAGCAGTGGCAAGCAGCCTCTTTCCCTCCCTTGCATTGTATGCAAAGTACCCACCCCAGGACGGGTGTAGCACTCACATCCATAATTCCAACACTGGACCATGAATCAATCATAAATCTAGAAGCCCACCCCATGACTGCATGAGGATCTGGGGGCACATGCAGACACAAACCATAACAGCCTCCCAGAGTGCTGGGATGACAGGTGTGCGCTTCCAACACCTGGGACCCCAGAAGAAATTTTTAGTCAAATAGTTCATCATGACTTCCAAAGAGCAAGCAGCTGTCCCCTGCTCTCGGGCCTGCTTTCACTTCGTTCCACTCCCTGTCCCCATCCTACAGTATACGCAGCGCTGGACTCCTGCTTCTGCCCTTTTAGGTTTTACCCACCGACTTCCCAGCACAGAAGAGGAGAGCTCAGCTTCCCGCCAGGATTTAATGGCCCCTCCCGCTCCCCCTCTAGGCCTCCCCCACAGCTTCCATCAAGTCAGCACCCTGCAGTGACATTACTGTCACAACAGGTGAACACTACTCCCGCCACCTTGCGTTGTGTGTCAAGCCTGCATTACCTTCACGTACAACCTTTGTGTCCTGAAGGTAATTAATCCGCCCCTCGGCGGTCACTGCTTATTCCCTGAGAGGTCCGCGAACTGTGAGCAGTTTATCCCCAAAATCTCTGGCCAGACTTTCAGCCTCCTCGGTGGGCATAGCATGCTGGTAAACTGACCACACTGCCATTACCCCGGTCACATCCTCCCTCCCTCCCTGGCCCGCAGAACCTAAGGTCCTTGGCCTCCCCGCCCCCAACCCAGCTGTCTCTGCTCCCCAGGTGCCACGTCACGTTCCGCCTTGACTTGCGGGCTAACCTTGACGGAGCACATCCTCCAAGAGCTCCTTCGATGTGGGGTCAGGTTTCTGACACTTCGTGGTGGCTGCCAGAACACACTCCCCCTTCCGTGGCTCTGGAGTGTGGAGGGCTCACTGGGCTGCTTCCTCGTCCTGCTCTGCGGCTAATGGTGGGCAGGAAAGAGCTGGTCAGTGGGGTGCATGAGAGAGTGACAGTGACAACTGCCATGCTGGGCTGAGCCTGAAGACACCAGGCTGCCTGCTCACCCGCCCCTTCTTCTGTCTGTGGGAGTCTGGCGCTGGCAGCCAGCAGCCAGGCCCTGTAGGCTGGCTTGTCCCTGCATCCTGCCAGCCCCAGGCCCAGGCCGGGGGGCAGCTGCCTCCCCTGTAACCCTTCACTGGCCCAGCCTCAGGGGCAGGTGGCCCTCGTGTTCCAGAGTCTTTCTGCCTCGCTCCTGCTGATTCCTTGGCGACCAGTGCTCTATGGGGCACAGAAAGCAGAAGGTGGTTACCACGCCACTGTCCCCATCATTTCCCAGATCACAGAGCACCCCTTGTGCATGCTCTCTGTCCTGCGGCCACTACCTGCTCACCCCTTGCTCTTTCAGTCCAGTTCTTGGATCACATTTGGTCTGTTATGTGGATTAATGAGAAGCATATGTCTGATTTCTTTTTACACTCCCCTAAGACCAGCACAGTGTCTGGTAGCTAGCAGGTTCTGTAGGGATGGGTGGATGGATGGAATGGGATGGAATGGGATGGAAGGATGGAATGGGATGGAGGGATGGAAAAGGATGGATGGATGGGATAGGTAGAGGGATGGATGGATTGGGATGGATGGATTCGGATGGATGGACAGATGGATGGAATGGGCTGGAGGGCTGGAGGGGTGGATGGAATGGGATTAATGGAGGGATGGACAGATGGATGGATGGAATGAGTTGGATGGATAGAATGGGATGGAGGGATGGATGGGATAGGTGGAGGGATGGATGGATTGGGATGGATGGACAGATGGATGGAATGGGATGGAGGGTGGAAGAATGGATAGAATGGGATGGCTGGATGGAATGGGATGGATGGCTGGATGATGGGATGGCTGAATGGGTGATGGGATGGATGGATGGATGATGGGATGGATGGATGGCTGGATGGATGGATAGAATGGGATGGCTGGATGGAATGGGATGGATGGCTGAGTGGATGAAACACGACCTTCTACCCTCAGAAAGCTTATCTTGCTGGGTGGAGGATGTAGGTTGAAAGGAAGAGGACACAAGAGTACAACATCAGAACTCACCAAAGTGTTCGTGCAGCCAGGGAGCCACGGGGACAGCCGGAGATGGACCCAGTGCTGAGGAAGAGTGAGTGCGTCTTCCTCCACGTCTTCACCCGGCCTGGCTGCTTCCTGGCTGGGTCTTCACTTCCCTCATATAAAACGCAGCTCGTTTGGCCCCCTCCGTCATTGCCTCCTGTCTAACAATGCACACCGTCCCCACTGTCACCCCATCTTCCCTTGGCCCAGGGCCGGTTTCAAGATCCGTATGCGACCTGTGCAGCTGCCCCGTGCCTGGAGATCCCGCACTCGCTTCATGCCTTGCCGGGCCATCATGAAGTTCTTAATAACTTCTGAACGCGAGTCCCACCGTTTAATTCTGCGGGGTGCTCCACAAGTTGCATGGACTGGGATTGGCTCCGTCCACCCCGAGTGGAAGCCAGAGTCACGCGCATGCCTCTGAGCCACCTTCTTCCCACACGCCACTCACTCCTGCTGCTCCAGCCAGCCGGGCCGCTCCTGCCTGCGGCCTGTGCGCTTGCTGAGCCTCTTCCTGGCGGCCTGCCCAGGCATCTGCACGCCCAGAGCCCTACCTCATCCGCGAGGCCTCCTGGATTTCTTCCTGCACACCTCGCCCTTTCCCTGATGCTTTTTCTCTGCCACTTGCTCCTGTCCGCGCTCCACTTATCTACTTATCGGGGGGCGCTGTCTGCTGACACCCAGGACGCTGTCAGTCTCCGGCCCCCGCTCGGCCCCCACCGCCCAGATCTGTGCCTGGCACGGAGAGGGGCTCAGGGACTCGGCGAGGAAAGGATGACGGACGGATGGGCTCACAGCTGCATTCCGGCCCGCGGTGCTCCTCGGGAGCCTCGGTGAGATGCCGGATGCCTGCAGCCTTGGCAGCTGCATGGGCACAATCTGCACTCAGGAAGAGGAGCCCCTGGGGCCTCCAGAGCCCCACCGCGGGCACCGAGAGCGTTGCAGGGGCGTTAGTGTCCTGCTGGACAGGTGAGGACACTGAGGTTGGGACGGCAGCCCCCGCCTAGCAGCACAGAACCCCATTTAATCAGAGTCCCGTGGAATAAATACCCTTACACAGAATTCCTTACTGTTTGATGAAATTCAGGTACATTTTAATTTGCTTTCTGGTCACCTTAGTGACGGGGACCCACCTGAGGTCACCCAGGCCCCAGCCCGGGTCTAATTTTATCTCCTCCTAGAAGACTTGGAAAGGACGCCAGCAGCGAGAGGCCCAGAGGAGTGGACAGCAGCTGCCCAGGCCTGCAAGCAGCCCGTTCTCCTTCCAGCCTCAGAAGTTGGGGTTCAGCCATCTGCCCCGGCCTTGCCCCAGAGGGCCAGGCGCTGGGGGGCAGCAAGGCTAAAACCCGACCAGAGATGAGAGACAGAACTCTTGCCAGGCCTTCAGGGGTCCCCAGGCCTCAGTGGGGGACCCCACGTCCAAGTCCTCCTGTGTCCCGGCTGCGACAGCCCCGCACAAAGCCTCCCCAGACTCTCTGAGTCCCCCAGGGGCCTCTGAGACCAGGGCACAGTTGGGAGCCCGCGCCTCGGAGTCCTCATCTGAAGTCAGGCGCCAGCAGCGCCCCCCCAGGGGGGATGGGCAGGTTGGTGCCCAGTAGAACAACGCACAGCACACAGCAGGGGCTGGATGCGGCTGCTGCTGCTGCCCTGCAAACGTCCCCACGTGAACCCTGCTCTTGCCACTGGGCCCCCAGCCCCTGCCTCCTGGGTCTCCCAGGCCCCGCCACTGCCTTCCCAGGGCACAGAGAGGACGGGGGAGTGGGCTGCCCAGAGAACCACCAGTGCCGCCAGGCACCTCCAGGCCTGGGGCCAGCTGCCAGGGGACGGGGTGAGAGCTGCCAAGGATGGATGGCACCGCCGCCCCGTGCGCCCAGCTCAGCAGAAACCGGGCCGGCGGTAATGGGCCGGCAGCCCCCAGCTGCAACCAACTTCATTTTCTGCCACAATTAAATGATCGCCCGCCTTTGCTCACGCTCACTTATTCAATTACCTTGGCGGCCCTGAAGGACTGTCGGAGAAACAGCCATAAATAACACACGCGTGGCTGCCCCCGGCCGTCCCCTGCCCTCGCTCGGCAGCCCGGGCCTGGACTCTCCTGCCGGCACGGGGTCCGTGTGTGCAGCGCCCCTCCGGTTCCCAGCACCACACCTGCAAGCCCAGCCCCTGGGGGTCTCTGGGTGCACTCTTCCCTGGGCTTCCCCTGGCTCCAGTGTGAGTGGGGAAGTGTCCTGGCTTCCCAGAAGAAATATAGGCACCTCTCCCCACCACAGCCCCCCGAAATGCCTCGCTCCTCTGTGCCCCACTTTCACTTCTTGTCTGGGGACTCCTATACACCCTGCAAAGCCTAACTTGTATGCCTGCTCTCCTAGAAGGCCAGCAACCCCACCCACCCACACACTCAGCTAGCAGGTTAGCCTGTTCATAACACCTCATGTGTCCTAAGTTTGGGGGACAGTCACGCCATCCTAGATTCAAACCTCCTGAGCCACCTCATAACCAGGGATCAGGACCGAGAGTCAGAAGGGGTGGCCACCATGGGTCCCCCCAGATGGAAGCCCATCCCCATGTGGCCTGGCTCAGCACCTCCAATCAGTCATGACCGTGGTTAAAGTGGGGTGGGACCCTGTGTCAGACACTGTGTCAGAGGCTTTTCGCTCATGTTACTATTGAAAGGTCAAAGCAGCCCTGAGGAAATCACCCCTGGCTGCCGACGAGGACGCTGGGCCTTGGCGCGGTTAGGCTGTGTGTCCACACCACCAGCCACTCTGCGGCCGGAGGAGCCACAGGCGCAGGCCCAGCTCTTCCTGCAGGCACCACGCGGTTCTGCGCAGGTCTTACATCCCTTTGCAGCCTTGCTTTGCCGGTCCTCGCGCAGAATGAAAGGATGAACAGGCGGCCTGCGGGGGCCCCTCCAGCTCTGAGTCCTGGCAGTTTCTGTGGAGCCAGCAAAGCTGTTAGACCCAGGCAGACACAGTGGCTCCGGCAGCCCCGGGAGACGGTGGCAGCCTGGACCTTCCTGGCAGGACAAGGGCCCCTCTGGTCCCCTTCCTGTGTTGCTGGCCACCCCAGAGGCCTCACGGGTGGTTCAAGGGGCAAAGGAAACGCGCACTGCAGTAAGGACGGGCAGCGTGTAATCCGGGTATCAGGGCTCAGGGTGGCTCCCTTCATGGACTGAAACCCCACAAGAACCCCCATCCTGACTGCTGTCTCAGACTGGGAGAAGCAGACCCAGGTCCTCCATGTCCAGACCCCTTGTGGCCCTCAGGAAGTGCCCCACCTCTGGGCTTCAGCCTCTGGGCTTCAGCCAGATGAGAACTGCGGGAGGTGGATCGGAGCCCAGAGTTGCTGCAGAACCTACTCTCTGCCCAGTGCCCAGCCCACATCTGCGAGCCAGCCGTGGCACCTCCCGCCGGCCAGCGCCCAGGTCCAAATGCCGCAGAGCTCTGCTGGGGACGTGTGACCGCGAGGCTCCCCAGAAACAAGGCAGGGGCTGAGGGAGGGGACTCAGGCCACAGGCCAGCTCTGCCACAGGCCAGCTGTGAGGAGGCTGCTCTCTGCCTCAGTTTCCCCCACTGACAGATGAAGGTGACAAGGCCAGCGCCTCCTGAGGCTGTGGGGAGCACTGTGTGAGCTCCAAGAGCCGAGAACACCACCCTTGGGCACCACACTTGGCGGAGCATTAAGGAACTGGCGTTCCGTCCTGAAGCCCAGAGGGAGGACGGCCTGCTGCTTCCTAGGAGAAGAGAGTGCATTCTGGGTTTGCACTTTGAGGATCTGTTGTCGAGCCCGACCGGGCACCCTGGGCAGGCTGAGCCCTGGGCTGGACGAGGCCAGTGGGGCTGGCAGCAGGGCCAGGCCAGACGCGCAGGGACATGGATAGGATGCTGGGAGATCTGCAGGCTGCTGGGCCCCAGGTGCCCTCGATGTGCTGGCTCAGGGCCCTGCCCTGCTGCCCAGGGAGTTGGGCAGTGGCAGGTGGCTGGTGGCAGAAAGAGGGGAAGGAGGGGCGTGCACCAAGCTGAGCCGGGAGAGGGGAGCCCGGCAGAGGGAAGAGGGGCTTTGCCTGGGACTGCGGCAGCGTTGGAGTCATGGGCTGGCAGAGGCGGCCGCAGAGAGAGGATTAGCAGCTGGATCTCGGACAGGAAGCTGAGCCTGGGGAAAATGACCGTGGCGAGAACTTGGCCACTGCGGGAGGACAGAGACAGAGTGACCTATTTGATTGCATAACAGATTGACTGCCAGCTCCTGTGTGTTTTGCGACTGCTGTGTGTCTCTGTCACATGTTTGGGGCTCAAAAATGTTGTCAGGTAGGTAGATGAGTAACAAGTCCATGTGGAGCCCGGCTCTTCGTGACAACAACACAGAAACAGGAAGCAGGCTGCATACCGGGGCGCAGCCGGTCCCTCCCAAAACCCCGGTTCCATCCAGGCTCAACCACCTTCTGGCCACCAGGTGGGAAGCCCTTCCCCAGCAGACCCCAGGTCTCCCACTCCTCCCTGCGGGGCTTCAGGGCTCCAGGACTGGATCTGGTGCAGCCGGGAAGGAGGAGGGGGCGAGGGCGGAGGCAGGAGGCAGGTCACACCCTCCTCCACGGCTGGGAACCGGCAACCGGATACTCAGGAGCATGTTGCACAAGCAGGACTGCAACTGGGAGTGGGCCGAGGGAGGGGCAGAGCACACAGGAAGCGGCGGTCTGCCACCTACCTGCCCCCCTTGGGCAGGGTGGGGCGTGCACGGGAACCCTTATCCCACTACAGGGCACCCGGAATTCAGGAGACCCATGATTGTCACAGCAGAGGATTCCTTGTAGAGACGGGAAGGGAGGACGGCCAGGGAAGGCACTGGGCGGGAGGTGCCCCACCTGCTGCGCTGCCCCCCACTTCCAGGGAGCCCATTCTGCTAGGTTCCTAGGGACACGGAGTACACTGCAGGGGCGAAGCAGCCAGCAACCAGCAGCCAGCAGCCAGGGCCGGGAGAGGGGCCCCCAGTCCCTCCGCCGCCACAGCCGTGTTTGGGGTGGGGCTCGTGGACAAGTCTGCGTGGTGCCAGGCGGGTGGGATGGAAGTCGCTGTGCCTTGGTGCCCACCCACAGCCTGAAGGCCCAGGAGATGGCACGGGGTGTGTCACGGCGACACTGGAGCAGGCCAAGGGCTGGACGGGCTGTGAGGCCGGCGGGCTGCGGCTGAGCCTCCAGAGGCCGCTGACGCACGGAGAGGCGAGGGGATGGGCCCCTCGGCCGGGGTAGCTTCAGCCAGCAGGAGAGCTGACCTCAGCTCTTCCTAATGCTGCTCCAGGGCCGCTCAGACCTGGTGCCTGTCCTCTGCCCCACTGTCCCCACTGGCAGTCACCAGAAGTCATCCAGCGCCCCCTCCCTGGCCCCTGACTCGCCTGCCTCCACCCACCGTGCTGCCCTGGAGGACCGCACCTGTCAGCCACCTCTGACCCCGAAGCAGAGCCGGAGCCCAAGCACAAGGGACCTGGCTCCCCGGCGTCCAGCGTCCAGGTCCTCCACGAAGCCCGGGGCGCAGGCGAGGCTGCTCCTCCCAATCTCCCAGCTCCCCGTCCCGCCGCCTCAGCCTCCACACTTGGGCCTCTGTTGCTCCTTAGCTAGAGCTCCAGCCACCTCCCCATGACCCCACTCCTGCCTTCCCAGTGTGGGGCCCCTCCTGCACCCCACACCCTCCCACATCGCACTCGCCCTGGGTGTGCATCGGAGCCCCAAGCCCCGCTGTAAGTGCGTGCCCAGCAGGTGCTTGGACAGCCTGGCGGAGGAGCTGGCCCTCAGTGGGCCTCAGAATTCATAGTTGGTGGCTGTTAGCTGAGGGGCTTTGCCACTTTCCTTCTGAACAGGGGTCCGAAAGTAACCAGGGTGGGCTGGGGTGACATTCAGGGGTACAGCAGGTGCTTAGCACGCGCAAGGCAAAACCAAAAGCAAACCAGGGACCTCAAGCCATCTTCCGCGGGTGCCCACAGCCTCATTCCCACCTGGGCCGCTGAGCTGAGCTCCTCGCCCCTCCCCTTCCCTTCAGACCACTCCTGCTTTTCCTCCTCTCCGCCTCCCTCCCAGACCCCTGGCCCTGTGCCCCGGCAGCACCCAGTGCCCAGCTGAGCACACCAGCCGGCCAGCCCTGGCATCAGGTGACCTTTCCTTCCAGGCCGCCGGCAGCGCAGCCTGCCGGGCAGACTTCACCCAGCGCTCGAGCCGACAGCCCGCTCAGAGCTGGGGCAGGCCTTCGCCCCATGCCCACAGGCGGTGGGCACCAAACACCAAGAGCCCTTTCCACGCACCCCGCCCTGGAAGGAGCTTGGTGAGTGCTGCCTTGGGGTTGGGGCGCCAGGGACCACCTCGCCGAGCTCTCACCCAGCCCCAGAGCGGGAGGGAGGTCTCCAGGCCATAGCTCCCACCTCGGGAATCTCGTCTCCATGTGGGGCTGGCTGGGACCCCTTGTGAAGGCACCCACGTCCCCGCGTGTCTGCACGTCTGTGCATGCTGTCGGGGGCTGAGGACAGACCAGCAGTACGGTAACCTACGACTGCCCCTCTCCTCGGCTCCCGTTCCCTCGGGAGTCCCGCTCTAGTCTGCCTTCTCAGGAGGCCACGTCCACTCACTGTCCCCGGCATGGAGGCTGCACTGAGCCGGGGCTGCAGAGGAAGCTTCGGGCGGCAGGTGCAGGGGCTGAGGCAAGAGTTCTGTCCCCATGGGGTCAGCCCTTCCCCCGGGCAGGGGTCCAGGAAAAGCCACAGCACCCCCTGCTGCTGTCCCAGGATCGGCATGTCCTGTCCCCACAGCCCCACCCTTCTCTCCAGGCCATGGGGTTTGGATGACATCAATGTCTGTGGGCAGAGGCCTGAGGCCAGGAGGGGGGCAGGGCATTCTCGGGGCCAGTACAGGAGCTGGTGCATGGGTGCGGAAGTCACTGCCATCCCTGGCTCTCTCTGCTGCCCTGGGCAGGGGCAGGGTCTTTGGGCCCTACCTCCTCATGGCTCTTCCAGGCCTTGCGGTGACCCTGACGCTTGGGCCCAAACCCATCCCAGGCCCCATCCCCAGAGGTTTCATTATGACAAATCCGACGAGGAAAGCCTGCGAGCACACACAGACTCATGCATAGCCTGCACCGGCCTCGACAGGTGTTTTGCCATATCTACGCCATCCCGCCCCTAAGGCTGAAGGATTCGGAAATCACTGATGGACGTCACAGCACTCCCTCCCCACACGAGGGAAACAGGCGCAGAAAGGGGCGCAGAGAGGAGAGGACAGGGAGACTGAGGCGGGACGGGTTTCCCGGACGGCTCCTGTGCCATTTCCCTGCACGCCTGCCGCACCGGGCCCCCTCCTGGACCTGAACAAGCCTCCTCTGCGGGGTCCCACGGCCAGAGGGACCCCCCACCCACCCTGCCGCATGCGGGGCGCAGGCCCGGCTGAGCCCACCTGGTGGCCGGCAGCGTCCCCTGCTTCCTCCCACTGTGAGCAAGGCACTGGAGTAAATCTTCCCCAGGCAGAAAGCCGTATGGCTGCTGTCTTGTTCCCGAGCAGCTGCAGGGAACAGCAATAAACTTTATGAGCAGCAGGCAGTCGAGGAGGAAGCTGCGTGGCTGGGGAGGAGCAGAGGGGGTGCAGCCAGAGCTGTGGGGCTGGGGCAGTGCCTGCTGCTTTTGTCTCCTCCAGGGCGAGGAGGCCCTGGTGTGGGAGAAGGGGGTAGGGGTCACCAGGCAAGTGCGGACCCTGCACTGGGGGCTCTGTGGAGTGGGGCCCTCTCGGCCGCTGCTGTGCTTGGGTATGGTCTTGGAGCTCCCCACGACCCCTCTGGCTCTGCCGTGTTTGGTGAAACTGGGGCGTGGAGGTTGGTGACAGGAGGCGTCAGGGTGGCTTCTGAGCCGCTGTAGTTTGGGGGCACTTGGGTGTTAGGGATGGAAACCAGGGCCTCTGCATTGAGCTACATACCCAGCCCTTTTCTTTTTTAGTTTGGGGTAGGATGTAAGTTACTAAACTTCCCTGGGCTGGGCTCAAATTTTTGATCCTCCTGCCTCAGCCTCCAGGAGTGCTGGGGAGACAGGTGGGCACTGCCCCACTGGCTGATTTGTGAGCTTCTGAAAGACTCCTGCCCAGTTTGAGAACCTCAGCTGTCATCTGGGCCCTCGGGGACAGGCCTGGGCACAGCCAGGGTGACAGGGACTGGCTCTAGTTCTGACCCGCCTTAATCCCTCTGGGGCTTTCCTGGCTCCGTGTGTGGGCTGCTGCCCTCTGCCGGGCAGTGGTCCTGCTTCCGTTCTAAGAGCTCTGCCAGCCCTGGTATGGAGGAACTCACACACACACACACACACACACACGCACGCACGCACGCCGCACATGTGCCACGCATTACTATGCACTGATCTTAAAAAGCTGTTCCTTTCTTGCGACCGTACAATTGCTGCGCTGACCGCTGGAAGAACCTTGTGTCTGCCTCTTGGGGCCATTTGCACCAGACGCTGGTCACCATCCTGCACACTAGAGAAAGGGGGCAGGCGTGGAGAGAGCCATCGGAGGCTGGGAAACACGCGGGTGGGGCTGTGCGTCTGGCCGTGTCTGGACCGGGCTGCCCCTTCAAGAGGCACAGCAGAAGCAGCCAAGGGCGCCGGGGCGGGCGGCTCCCCACCAGCCCGGCCCTGCTGTCTACGGGGCGGCTCCCTCCCGGCAGCGCTTGGCTTCAGGACTCATCCTACCTGGTGTTCCTCCCACCCGGGGAAGCAAGCTCGGAACACCGCCTGTGCGGCTAAGTACACTTGTCAGTGGCTGAAGGGCTTCTAGACTAATCATCGCTGTATTAAAATCGAATTTGGCCCTTAAGCTGGGAAAACATCGGGAGATTTTAAATGGTAAGAGAAAGCAGGGAAGAGATCCCCTCTCAAAAGATAAAATCATCCCTGAAATAAGTCTCTCTGACTGCAGAATATGACGTATGGCTGTATGATTCTGAACATCCAGCTTCCCCGGAAGATAGATGCTTTCCAAAGGCACATATTTCGGCCCCGGCGCGGAAGGTGATGGGTGAGGTTCTCCAGCACCCGGTATCGATCCCGACAAGCGGGGAGCCGTCGGGAGGCGCGTGGTCCTCGGCCCTGCAGTCATTTTTAGAATGGATTTCAAAATGCCATTTCCCCCTCCTCTTGAAATAAGCTTGTGCCTTTCTGCCCTGGATGGCCCCAGGTGACGCCAGCCCTCAGCCACGTGAGAGGCTCCCAAGTTCTCTTGCACATTATGGCCTAAGCGGTTTTAAATGGGTTTCGGGTCCTCTTGTCTCTAATAGATTAAAAAACGCTCCCTTGGGCATCTCAAGGACATTGAATGGTACTCGTCCCGAACCTCCGGCTCCGAGGGGCCTGGGAAATGTACGGCAGCGCTCGGGAGCAGGAGGGCAGGCCATAAACCACGCCGCCGTTGAATTGTGCAGCCTGCCACATTTCCACTGCGGACTTCCTCTGCTACAAGCTCTTCCTTAATTATCTTCTCCCCAGAGCGCCCTCCCGCAGCACCTGAGATTTATGGGGACACGCTCCGAAGGCTCCAAGGCCTCAGTGGTCTGGGGAGCCCATCTCTCCCCCCAGCTGAGCTGAGACCCGAGGAAACCTCTTCTCTGACATCAGGGGGCTGCGGCAACCTGCGGAGGGGTGGGGCTGGGCTTGACCCCCCCTGCCCTGGCCCGAGCCTGCCCGCAGACCCCGTCCTGCCCGCACGGCCCATCTGCATGGTTCCTCATGCACGCGCCCTGAAGCAGGCTGAGCTAGCTCTTCCCAGCTCCTGGACCCCTTCCCAGACCCCTAAAGCCGCCCCTTTCTCAGTCAAGAGGAGTAGCTCTCCTCACCTTTCTGGCCTGGTCCTTTTCTTTCTTTTTGCCTCGCGGGGGATGGAGCCCAGAGCCTTGCACAGGTCAGCCAAGTGCTGTACCTCTGGCAACACCTCCAGCCCCCAGGACTCATTGTTCAGCATTATTTTTTCCACACCGGTCCCCATGCGATCCTCACTGCACGTTTAGTGTCTGTTGATTGAGAAAACAGACGATGACAAAAACCTCTAGGAATTCAATAATGCCTTTAAATGAATTTGTGTGTTGGTAATCACCAAAACGCCTGTAGACACTGGAGAAATTACCCCGCTGCTTGGGGACCGCTGTTCCGGTCTGCAGAGCACGCCGGTGGCCGTGTGGATGTGGGAGGGTCCTGACCACCCCTCACCCACACACCGGCCGTGAGGGTCCGGCTGTCCAGCCTGGGTACCTCCTGGAAGGCTCCTGTCCTGATGAGGGCACTGAGGCACGGGACACGGAGGGCCTCAGACAGGAGCCGGCCCTGAGAGCCTGGCTTAGGCGCAGGGCGCCCAGAGGGGTCCAGAGTGGCCGGAGGGACTGTGAGGTGGGCAGAGTGAGCACTGACTTCGGAAGGACAGACCCCACGGCTGAAGCCCAGCTCTGCCGCTCGCTGGTCCTGGGCCTTTACATCTTCAGCTTTTCAGAGCCCGTTTCTCCATCCAAAAACTATTATCTTGAGAACGAGAGGCTATAAAGCCAGTGGTGCGCGGTCTACACCTAAAAGGAATGGATATTTCACAGAATACGCTTGTGCCGTGCAAGAAGTGAGAACCTGACTCATGTGAAGCTGTTTTCCACTTAAGAGCCCCACACTGGGTAATGGCTGTGATTGGTGAATTAGTCAGGTCAGACTCTGAGCTCAGCTGCATAACAAGCACCCCCACCCCAAGGGACTCCATAGGGCAGAGATTCCCTTCTCTGCAGTGCTACAGCTCCAATTTGAGCAGTCGCTCGGGCATTCACTCAGCAAGCAGATCGTGCCTGACATCGGAGAGGTCTCGGGGTCTTAGAATAACGGGGATTGTCATTTGTCCCTACTCTGGATGCCCACTCTAATTCACCCAGGCAGCGCTGGCTGTCACTCAGGCCCCGTGGGACAGCACAGCAGGGCCGTCTGACACAGCCAGCCAGGGGACTCCCCCGCACCAGCGTGGTGGCCGCACCTCATTGGCAGACGTTAGCCCTTGCGTGTCCCAGAGTGAGACCCAGAGTTCCCTGGCACAGGACGTGACCCAGCAGCAGGGAAGGAGGGCACAGAGACCTGGTGCTGTCTGTCCACCTCCCTCCCGGGCCTGCTTCCCCAGGGAGGGGCGCTGAGCAAGGGGTCTGGGCTGCGGCATGGGCTGCAGAGAGGGACTCTGGTCTCCTTCAAAATGCGATAGAGCTCAGGTTCTCAGCAGATGTGTCAGGGGGGCGGGGGCTCCCCCTGCAGGCACCCCACCTGCGTTCACGCGGCCGCACTGACTCACAGGGCCGTCCTGAGCGTAACCCATGGGTAGTCCAAAGCCCGAGTGGCAGAGACTTCACAGAGGCCTGGACATCCTGCCACCTGAGCTCCTGCCACCGCGGGGACGGCAGGAGGCAAACCCGGCTCGAGGGGTCTCCCGGGTCTTCCCGGGCCTCAGCAAGCCCGTGAGACTCCTGGGATGGCCGGGGGGGAACCTGACTCCCCGTCACTCCCTGCTCCTAGAAGCAGAACACAGCTGGGGAGGGCCCAAGGCTGAGGCCCAGCCCCGGACAAGTGATTGCCTGTGGCAGGAGGCATCGCGGGCTGAGGATAGTCCCGCCCTGCCCGGCCCTGTCTCTGGGGTCCCTGACTGGGGCCTGCAGGAGAGCAGTGGGGAGGGGAGGCCGAGCCCGCTCCACCCACCAAGCAGAAGGGAAACAGAGAAGCCGAGACCCATGGGGAACCCGAGCTCACCCCGGCACCGTGGACGGTCCCAAGTGCAGGGCAGTTCCTCCCTGCACCCTACGTCCCCTGGGAATGCACAATAGGGCCCCGACCTCTGACCCTGGAGAAGAGGAGACTCACGGCCTTTGGTGCAGGAGGGAGGGCGCCCCGCAGGTCTGGGCAACCCTGGGCGGAGCTCTGGGAAGGTCTCTGTGGGGTGGTGCTCAGGTTTCTGACTTATAACGCGGATCAGTGACCGTCTCAGCCTCCCACAGCAGGGCCAGCGAGCGCAGGCTGGGCTGGTGTGCTCGGTCAGGCCCTGCTCTCTCCATGCCAGCTGGGTGCACTAGGCTAGTTTCTTAACCTCTCTGTGCCTCAGTTTCCTCATCTGTGAAATGGGGCTGCTGCCCTGATCACTCCATCAGGTGGCTGGGAGGCTTGAATGGGTTCATCTATGAGAAGCACCTAGAACACTGCCTGACATACAGCAGATGCCTTGTGTGTGCACGTGTGCGTGCGTGTGTGTGCCCGTGAGCACGCACTGCGCGACCATTTAGCCTCATTACTTCGGCCCTGTGCCACCACTGTGAGGTGATGCCCATATTCTTAGGGCCCCCTGGGGAGATGGGACGGGAGAGAGGAGGGGAGGCGGGCTGCCCAGGGTGGCAGAGGGGTGCGGCTGACACGGGCAGGCAAGGCCAGGCCTGATAGTGCGAGGCTGGACTGGAGCACAGCATGAGAGAGGGGAGCCAGGCTCCTTCCAGGAGTGGCTGTCGACGAATCCTGCTCAGAGCCGTCCCTCGGGTCACCAGAAGTGCCCCTGCCTGGGGACAGCAGCTGTCCGAGGCCGCCACACATGGGAGCCCAGGGAGCGGGCAGAAGGGCCACCTTGGCTTTTCTCTTCTCTGCCTTCCTGCACTCTCCAAATTTGCAAGTAGGATCAGGTCTGCCACAGGCTGCGCCATCTCATCCCATAGCCGAAGACCCCACTCACCTGCAGGCCCACCGCCCTCTGCCAGCTTCTCCCAAGGGGCTGCCCCGGCCACCTGTGGACAGAGCGAGAAGCCATCTCCCGCTGCAGCTGGCCCCCACCCCTGCACCTCACCCCAGCTGCCCCGGTATCCCCAACACGTGGCCACCCCCCAGCCTCACCCTGCACCCTGCAAAGTACCCTGCAGGTAGACAGGAGACCACGCCCCTTCCCCATGGGTTGCCTCCTGGCCCACAGGACGACGGGAGCCCAGGGCGGTGTCCTGTCTTGGGAAATGCATGGTCCCAGCTGAGGCCCTGGATGGGGCTGGAGGCCCAGGGCAGCCTCAGGAACTTCTCTGAACAAACTGACAGCACCGCTGAGCTTGGAGCCAGCCAGCCGTGCCAGGCCGGCCTGAAGGTCAGCTGGAGGGTTAATCAGGACGGCACTGCTGGCGGGCTCCCCTGCAGCCAGGAACCCAGCTGAGGGAGCAGGTATTAATAACTCGGCAGTGACAGCACCCCGTGGGACTGTCCTCTCAGACGGGACACGCAGCGGCGAGGCCCCCCCTCGCAGCGTCTCCTTGGCGCACTCCTGAGACAAAGTCAAGCAACTTTAGGGCTGCATTTCCAGCCCAGAGTGCCAGGCTCTGCCCTCAATCAGCCAGGCCCACCTTGCGGGAGGCAAGACCACTTCGTGGCACTGATAAAATCTGCCCAGACCCCATAATACCCACACTTCCTGAGCGCTTGACACTGAGCACTGGGCCGGCACTTCCCTGCGCCTGATCTCAATTCTGTCTGCAACTCTATGAGAGGTAGGTAGGTATCGTTATGCCGTTCCACCGATGAGGAAACCGAGGCCCAGAAGGGTGTTGTAACTTGCGCAACGTCACACAGCAGTTACGTAGTGGAGCCATGATGCAGGCTGATGGTGCATAACTCTGCTGTACAAAAATAAAACGTTCCTGTAAGACGGTGGCTTTCCCACAGCGGGGCTCTGACCGGTCCTGGGATCCGTGGCCCGAAAGAAGGAAGGCGGCAGAATAAGAGAAGTGAGGGCACAGTTCTGGAGTTTACAGCTGTGTGGGTGTTGCTTGATATTTTTAAGTGTCTGAAATATTTACACTCAAAATATTTAAGTCTCCCTCTCACCCCTGCTCCAGGGAGGTAACAGATTACCCTGGAAGTAAGGATGTGCATTTATAGTCTGGTTAGAGCTACCAGGGAGGGGCCGGCTCGGGCAGAGGCTGGGGTCAGTCGGTCAGTACGGGCACTTCCGGGGCCCTCTCCCCAGCACCACCCTCTCCGTTTTCCAGAGCCCGGCCAGGAGCAGCACAGGGGCCCAGGAGCAGGAGGGTGACAGCCAGCTTTGAGTCCCGGAGCCACCGCCTCTCCCCTTCCCCTCGAGGACCTGAGGCCCCATGGTTGTCCAGGACAGCGCGGATGCCGGGGACCCCCGGATGGGCGTGCGGCTGGAGCCCTTCCTGCACCAGGTCGGGGGCCACCTCAGCGTACTGCAGTACGACGAACACACGGTGTGCAAGCCCCTCATCTCCCGCGAGCAGCGCTTCTATGAGTCCCTGCCGCTGGCCATGAAGCGGTTCACACCGCAGTACAAAGGTAAGCGTGGGCGGAGGGCCACGTGGGGCAGGGACGCCGCCGGCACCTCCGACTGCTCCTCACCATCCAGCCCCCCTGGGCTCCTCGGCGCCTGTGGGTCTGGAGTGTGAGGTCACTCGGCTTCCCTACACATTCCCTCCAGCCACCCAGACTGGGCAAGCCGGGAACAGACTAGAGCGACACTGGGTGTCACGTGGTCCTGTGCCATGGGGCCAGCACGGGTGGTCCTGGGAACCTGGCTGAACACAGGGCGGGTCGAAGCCTCCCTGGCCGCCCTCTGGAGGCCCAGGCTGGGGCAGGCCACGGAGCAGCTAGGCCAGGGCTTGCTCGGGGAACCAAATTCCGCCTCACACAGGAAGAAAAGGGCTGCCGGCCAGGGAGCTGAGGACCTCGGCCCGGGTAGTGGGTGCTGGTTTGAGCGCGAGGTGGGCTGGGGAAACAGCGCTAGTGGGGATGCTCCGGCTGCCGGACACGCTATGCCTCGCAGGGTCCAGGCAGAGCTGCCCAGGGCCAGGCTTCCGAAGAGAACACTCGCTGGGCGGGGCACGCAGAGGAAAGCCCGCCACTGAAGGACTTTGGATCCGTGGCCGCAGGCCCTGCCCTGCTGTCCACAGATCTGGGGGCATGCAGCAGTGATACCTAATTAAGTGCATCAGAAGCCACGGGCAGCAGGCAAGGTGGAGCACCGCCGCCATCCCAGCACTGCGGCGCCTGAGGTGGGGGATGGAGAGTTCGGGTCCCACCAGAGCGGCTCGGTGAGAGCCTGAGTTTCATCCCCAGTGTGGGTGAGGGGCTCCATGCCAAAGGTGGGGACAATGGCAAAAACAGGGCCACGGATGTGGGTGTTTCTCTGCACGAACTGGGGTCAGCTAGCCTCTCCAGAATCCTGTGAGTTTCGTGTTTGTAGCTTTCCTGGCCCCCTTCCAGACCCAGGAATCAGAATCTCTGGGGCTCTGGGGTCAGGCCAGGAATCTGGGTCTTGTTGGTTGGGTTTTTGTTGTTGTTGTTTTAATTTGACTTGGGTGTGTGTGTGTGGTACAGGGAATTGAATCCAGGGTCTTTGCACTGAACTATGCCCCTAACCCACTTATTTATTTACTTAACTTCTTATTTACTTATTTTGAGACACGGTCTCACCAAGTTGCCCAGACTAGCCTTGAACTTGCAATCCTCCTGCCTCAGCTTCCCAGAGGGCTGGGATTGCAGGGGTGCACTACCAAGTCTGGCTCAGGAATCGCCATATTTAGCACAGTCCCCATTGAGAACCACTACCTGGCCTTGAACCCTGGACGTTACTTCTGCACAGTGTTTCACCCGGGCCTGCAGGACCTCCCGAGCAGCATCAGGCCCCAAGAGGCAGGGAGGACAGTCGGGCCATCTGCACATGCCCCTCTCCTCCCCGCCTCCCCCGAGTCTCCAAGGCTGCAGGCCAGTGTGGCCTGGCTGGCTGTGGTCACCCTCAGCACCCACTGGAATTCACATCTGTCCTGCGCCGAACTCAGTGCAGCTCGGGGTGGCAGCTTGGGGCGAGGGCGCCTGCTCGCAGCAGTTCCCGCTAGCTTGGCATCGCTCCAGGACCGCCGCAGACGAGTGGGAGAGAAGAGGGGCTGCCCGGTCCTCAGGAGCCCCCGACCTGGCCCCCTGTCTGCACCCCACCTACACAGGGCCAGGTCTCTGCCGGGTGAGCATGCGCTCTGGGGCACCCTCAGAATCAGATGGGTTACATCTCCCTAAGCTACCGCAGGCTGGAAATACTGTCAGTCACAATGCCTGCAACACACCTGACCACGCCCCCCACCCCACCCCCGCGACAGCTTAGCAACACGGTGCCCGGGGATGCCTCGGCTGTCCACCCTGGGGTCACAGGGCTGACGGGCACTACAGTGCTCGGCCACTGTCCACATCGCAGGAGGGACTCAGGCCATACACTGCTGACCCCAGAAGAGATCAAACCGCTTTCAAAGTGTGGTTCCTACTGTGTGCATATTGATTTCCCACCACCACGAAGTAAAAAAACAAATCATGCAAGTTAAAGCATTCTAAGTCGGGCACCACCTGTACGGTGAGCCAAGGGTCAGAGGGACCTCGCCAGCAGGGGCCACCAGGGTGCACCGGCCTTGCTTGCAGGCTCCTCCCAGGAGGTGGTGTTCTAAATAAGCCAGCAGGGGCCTGAGTCAGGGAACAGAGACACCGACTGGTACCTGCCCTGCCTGTGGGTGGGCTGGGTGACACTCAGCTATGAGGTCTGAATGACTCAGGGTCTTAGTCACCTTCTCCCAGCTGAGACACAATACCCAACTCCCACACCCTAAAGGAGGCGAGGATCCAGAGGGTTCAGTCCACAGCAGACAGCGCCAGGGCAGGAGCAGCACGGTGGAAGGGTTCAGAGGCAGAGCGCAGCTCTCACCAGGGCAGCCAGGAAGCACGGAGAGAAAGGAGGTCCCGGGAAGGAGATAAATGCTTCCGGGTCACGCCTCCAGTGGCCCACCCCTTCCAACCAGGCCCCGCCCACTAACCACACATTTAGATGAATCCACTGAGGAACACAGCACCCCCACGACCCAGTCACCTTCCACAAGCCACACATCTGAACACACGGGGCGTCAGGGGACTCTCCAGATCCACCGCGGAAATGCTGACCACCCTGCTGACCAGAGCATGGCCCATGCAGCCCCAGGGTCTGAGCACAAACCAGCAAAACAGGAAGGTGCTAGGGAAAGGCCCAGACCATGCAAGGGCCTCATGGTCGTTCTCAGCTGGGAAGGGCAAGGGACCAGCCACCGAGGTCACCCTGTGCACGGGGAGGCCCCAAAGCACTGGCTGCCGGCGAGGAGTCCCAGCCGCCCCAGGTGTCTGCTCTGTGCTTGGCACTAACTCCTGGGAGCCTCACAGCCCTCTGAGGAGGGACCTTGATTACCCCCATGACAGAGGGGAGGAAACTGAGGCGCAGAGCTGTTGCCTGATGTGCCTGAGGACTCACAGCCGGTGAGAGGCAGAGCCGAGCTTTGAAGTCCTGAGGCCTGGCTCCCAAGGTGGGCTCTTGGCCAGGCAGCCCCATTCCACCCAGCCCTCGGTCACTCTAGGAGCGGACTTGGGCCTCAGAGCTCAGGGGTCATCTCACCCAAGGAGACGGGAGCGGACTTGGGCCTCAGAGCTCAGGGGTCATCTCACCCAAGGAGAGAGGGCCCACGGTTGCCCAGGGTGGCGCAGCCAGTGACCTCGCCCCTTTCTCCTCAGTAGTCTCAGCCTCGCAGAGGGCAGCCAGGTCTGAGGTGTCCACCACGCCACAGAGCACACCCCTCCCTTCTGCCCCGCCTGGCATCCCCGTGGTGACCGGAAGACCCTTAGGCAGGGTCGTCATCCCGAAGGGCAACCTCCCTGTGCCAGGAGTTTGCCCTGAGCCTCTGCTGGGCTCCCGGCCTGACAGTGTCCCGGGGACACATCTGTCTCCGCCCAGTTTGCCTGTCAGCCCTGGGCGAATGAGGACATACGCTTAGGTCCAGTTGGCTCATGGTTCCGCCAGATTCAGATTACAGAAGGCAGCAAGTAAATGTTCTCATAAGCTTAAAAATAAATGCATGATGGAAGATTCTCCCAGGCTCGGGAAGCTGCCCAGCCAAGCCAGAATTGCTGAGCTGCTCTGGGCCTGCCAAGGCGGGCAGCGAGCGCAGGGCAAGGAGGTGGTCACTGCAGATTCCGTCCAGCAGGGCAGGCCTTGGCGGGCAGGGCCGAGCGGGCCAGAGGGGACAGGGGAGGGAGAGACGGCCAGGAGACAGAGAGGCTCGCTGAGCCGTCAGAGGGACACGGAAAAACCACGAGGCAGGGACGCAGCCCTGGCAGCGCGGCTCTGACAATATGAGGGATGGAAATGACTTCTGGATTTTATTGGTTTTGGGTTATTTGCACCTCTGCTCGCCTCCATTTACTCACGCACTCAGCGCCAGTGAGATCAGACAAGAGCTAGAGCCGGGCAGGCAGGGAAGGTCACATTTCTCGTCCCCCCGGGGAGGCCTGGGGACCCACGCTCCCCAAAACAAGCTCTCTGGGCTTCGCAAGTGGAAAAAGCCAGGGGCCTGGGCGCGAGCTTGCACTTTACAAGACCTGAAAGGCCCAGGGCACCGTCTGCGGCTCTGCAGGCAGCAGGGAGCCCCAGCCCCTGCGGACAGGTGCGAGCCCAGCCAGCTGCCTCCCCTGGCCGCACAGGAAGAAGTGGACCCCGGGCCTGTGTTGGCTTCCACAGTCAGCCCTGCTCCTCAGAACAAGCACAGTTGCCCTCGCCTGGCACTCCCAGCCCTGCTGTCCCCACAAGGTGGACTCGTGGTGGCTCTGCTCTCTGCTATGGAACAGAATGATGGGCACACGCACAGGAGACCCTCTCCAGAATCCCCATGTACGGCCTGCCCTTCCTCCCTGCCATGTCCGGTGTGGCCCTCTGGAGCTCCAGCCTACACCAACCCTGCGACCAGGGCCATCCAGTGTGCCTGGCCTCTGCGGGTGCCATCAAGAGACTTGCAAGCATGCTGCAACTCAGAGACCACAGAAGAAAAGCCTACGGGGCCACACACAGTGGGCAGAGTGATGCAGCAGTTTTTGTAGGGGGTTCAGTTTGAGACAGCGTCTCGCTATGCAGTTCAGGCTGGTCTTGAACCCACTATGTAGCCCAGACTGGCCTCAAACTCATAGTGACCCTCCCGCCTCAGCCTCCCAAGTTCTAGGATTACAGAGGTGTGCCACCACACCCAGCAAGACCTGCCAGTTGTGATCACTGTCGTGCCTGTGTCCCCAGCCTGCCCCTGCCCCTTGCTCTTGTGCACAGGGCAGTGGCTGTGGGTCAGCTGTAAGGAGTCACCTCGGGGACAGGATTATTGCCATTTGTAATATTTATTTCACAGCACACAGGAACCTGGGCTAGGCAGAGAGAAAGTGAGATTTTTCAGGAGTTAGAGAGGCCTGAACGCCCCTCCTTGGCCACAAAATCAGGGCACTGGGAATCAGAGATGGCAGGAGAGGCCCAGGCACAGCTGGGAACCTGGCACAGTGGCTCTGGAGAGCACAGCAGGGGAGCCCGGGGTCTGCACCTCACCGCCCAGGGGACCACAGGGTCGGGCAGGGGCAGCCTCGCCCTCACTGCCTGCTCAGCAGAAGTCACCGCTTACCCGGGAAGGTGACCAAGAGCAGCGCGGTGCTCGCAAGAACAGGCGGCCGCCTCCATGCAGGAGCGGCCCCAGCAGAGCACGGACGCCTTCGGAGGGGCTCCCCGGGGGCCACCGGCAGATGTGCATGGGGATGGACAGGAGCCAGCAAGCAGGGTGCAGCCAGGGTGCAGCGCTGGAAGTGCAGCCCTGCGCCCAAGGGCCAGAGCAAGGGACCAGTGTCCCTGCAGAGAGATGCCCCGGGGGAGCCCAGAACGCACGGGCACCCCCTGGTGGCACAGTGAGGGAGCCACACGGCAGGTGCAGGACAACCGGGTGCCCGGTCCTCTCCGCACCGTGTCCTCAGGGGCTGCCCTGGGGCCCTCTCTGTGCCACTACCAGAACGTGGCAAGGCAGGCACCCCGAGTGCCCAGCTCCACGCAGGGGGCCCCAGACTCTGTCTCCGTGGAGCACAACGTGTGGTCACGTCTAACTTCCCGCAGCCAAAGTCCCCGAGGACAGCAGCAGGGCACATGTGTTCAGTGGGCTTCCGGACCCCTCATGTGCATGGCCACAGTTCGGGGCCCTCGACGGCATGCGACCATGCTAGGAGGAATGCGCACAAGTCTCTGGCTCCACAGAGAGCCACATCCACTGTGACGTCCGTGTGCCGAGGCATTGGACCACAGGAGGTAGCCGCCAACATGCAAGAGTCAGAGAGGCAGGGAGAGGGCACACGGAGGACAGAGGACCGCATCTCAGAAGCTGGTCAGACAAGGACACAAGGGGGAGGGGTGCCGAGGGGGCAGACCACAGACGGGACGGTGGGCCCTGAGGCGGGGCGGCCCGGCTGGCGCGAAGCGCTGGCTGCAGCAGGACTGGAAGGCATGACTGCACAGAGCGGAACCAGGATGCCAGAACAAAAGGTACAGGCTGGCTTTGTTTAAAGCGAGAAGAGACAGAAATGAGATAAAGCAGGGACCCGTGGCGATCAGCCCACAGCTATTTCTGCAGACTCCACGGAGCAGGGTCATTTAGGAACAGGCTCGGGTTCCAGCCAGACCCGGCCAGCCCGATCCTCTCCGAGAGGAGCTGGGGAGGAGGGAGATCGGCCGGTGCCGTTAAACGGGGTGCAAAGTCGCCCGAGCCGGCCGAAAGGGCTGAGTGTCCGCGGGGTCTCATCCCCACCCTGCTCTGTGTGTCCCGCAGGCACTGTCACCGTGCACCTCTGGAGGGACAGCAGAGGCCACCTCAGCCTGGTGGCCCACCCCCAGAAGGAGAACCGGGAGCCCTTCAAGGTGTCCCCAGAGTCGGCAGCGGTGGCCATGTGGCAGACGCTTCAGCAGACCACGGGCAGTGGCACCGGCGCCCACCCCCTGGGCCAGCAGCAGCACACGCAGGGGGCACACGTGCTCAAGGAGAGGTGAGGGCCTGCGCGGGTGCCGGGAAGCAGACATACGTCCCTCGGCAGGGACAGCACCACTGCCCCGTGCCCGGGGCCACCCGTTCCCCGTTAGAGTTGGCGCCCAGAAAATGAGAAACTCGGACGGAGGCCCTGCCTGGAATAACCAAGGTGGCCCCGGCGCGGCGGGCTCCCCCGCGCCCCGGGAGGGAGCCTTGGGAAGGCTGTCTTCTCAGACGTCCCCACAGAGTGGGAACTTGGTGCCAGTGTGTGTAGACACTGAGACCAGGCAGTGTCCTGGGGCACCGGGGCTGAGCTAGAACCACTTGCACAGGGGAGAGTGTGGCCAGCTTCTCCAGGATTAGCGCTCTGGTGGCCCAAGGAGAGAGGCTGTTGGTCTGAACCTCAAGGGTCCCTGGAGACGGGGGACCGAAAGTCCTTGGAGAGGTCTCTAGAGCCTCAGCTGATGTTAGCTGACCTTTCTCAGAGGAGAGGGATCCCTGGGGATTTTTAAAACATTTATGGGAAACAAAAGGGAGCTAATACAGTGACAATATCCCCCCTCCCTAAGGAGTTCCAGATCTAATTAAGCTCTTGGCTGGGTGTCAGGAAGCCGCCCGCTATCTCCACTCACAGATGGCCACGCCGAGGTGCCTGCTGACAGGGACAGGACGCAAGGGAGCGCGGCCCGAGGTCCCGTGACCCAGGCCACCACCCCCTCGTGGCATTCTGAGGTGTCGAGGACATAATACCACGCCAGGCACCAGAGCCCAAGACCCCAGCCTTGTGACTGCAGGGGGAGTCACTGCCCTGTGCCGTATGCCCACAATAAGGAGCCATCAGGGCAGCACCAGGCCCTTGCAGGGTCTGTGGCACTGTGAGCACCAGGCCAGCCCTTTCAGAGCGCGGCAGTGAGCACTCACCACCCCTACCATCGTCTCTCACTTTCCCATCCGCCCGCAGCCCCACCAAAGCGCTCCTGAGGTCCGAGTTCCACTTCAGCACCCAGGTCTCCTCGCTGGAAGATGCTAACGGGAACCAGGTTGAAAGGAGGAGCTTTAACCCGTGGGGCCTGCTCTGCCACCAGGCCCACCTGAGCCGCCTGTGCGCAGAGTACCCGGAGGACAAGCGGCACCGTATCCTTGCCACCCTCCCGCCGACGGCCTCCCTCAGGGAGGAAGGCCTGGTGGTCAGGAGCAGAGGGGACACAGAGACAGAGACAGAGGAGACAGAATCGAGAAGAAATCAGCTCCTGGCCAGCCACAGTGACGCACGCCTGTAATTCCAACACTCTAGGAGGCTGAGGCAGGAGGATCACAAATTTGCGCTCACCCTGGGCAACTTAGTGACTTGGCAAGATGTGGGTTAGTGTAGAGGCCTTGGGTTCAAAACTTAGTACCTCAAAAATGAAAAGTAATCGGAACCTTCCAAAGAAGTCTGGGCAAATTGGACTGGGAATCACACTCAGTCCCGTGTCCCTGGTAGGCCTGCTGGTCGTGTCTCTGCCACTTGGGCCGTGAAGATGCCAGGAACGAGCGACACTGTGCCATTTGGGAGCAGGAGGGGCTTTAGAAGGATGGTGGGCTCTCCTTGTCCCAACCTCCCTTCTGCCCCCGTATTCCCCCTGCAGGTAACTTCCACGGACCCGCAGGGTAGAAAGGAAATGTGCGTCCCCCCAGCAAAGCACCTATGGGCAGCTCAGTAAGGAGCTGCCCCCCGACACACACAGGCTGCAGATTTCCATTTGAAATGCCCCTTCCCCGTCCAGGGCCCCTCTTGCAACGGGTGGCTGGGTTCATAGTATTTACTAAGACACATCTGCAGCCCTAATCCCTAAGAAGCTTTTGCAGGATAATTACTCCGCTGAAATTAATATTCCTGCAACTCATCTCCGAAGTGAACATCAACCCACTTCTCCCAAAAGGTATTGGCCCGCTCAGTGACTGGAGGTTTTAGCCTTATGATTTTCTGCCATAAAATGTAAATTGGGCATGGCCTGCCAGGGATTTCACGCCTGCATTTAAATTTCAACCTCAGAGCAAAATGGAAATGGAAGAAAAGCTCACATACTCATAAACTCCCCCTAAATAAATGGACTTATTAAAGCAGTCTGCAAAGCTAATACCTTGCATTCTTAATAGCAAGAAGGGCTTGTCTGTAAGGAAGGAAATGCGGCCAGGCGTAGCGGTGCACATCTGTAATCCCCGTACTTTGGGAGGCTGAGGCAGGGGGCATCACAAGTTCAAGGCTGGCCTGAGCCGCTTATCAATGTAGCATGGCCTGTCTCAAAAGAAAAGATAAAAAGGGGTGGGGATGTAGCTCCATGTAAAGGCTCTGAGGTTCAATCTCCAGAAAGAAAGAGAGGAAGGAAGGGTGGAGGGAGGGAGGGGATCAAGAGTGAAAGAATAATACCCAGGCAGGGAAGCTGGGTCAGCTTCCGAGGCCGCTTGCTGCCTCCCAAGCGGCAGCAGCCTGGACATCCTCAGCGCCTTCCTTAACTTAGCGACCAGACTTCCTACTACTGGAAAACGTAGTGTCACCGTACACGCATCCCTGCATCCTGGACCTGAAGATGGGGACCCGGCAGCACGGAGACGATGCGTCGGAGGAGAAAAAGGCCCGGCACATGAGGAAGTGCGAGCAGAGCACCTCAGCCTGCCTGGGCGTGCGCATCTGCGGCATGCAGGTAGGCAACACCACCCAGGCCCGCCCTCCCTCTCTGCAGAGCCCATTGCTTCTGGGTAGCCAAAGAGGAGGCTGGAGAGACACCTTGCCCCTCAGCAGAGGCATGTCCCAGTCTGTGACACACTGGGGGGGGCTTCTGTTTTGGGGGTGCTAGGGCTGGAACCCAGGACCCTGTACCCGCTAGGCAAGTGCTCTGCCACTCAGCTATGCCCCTAGTGCACACATGGTTATTTTGGTTTATTTATTTATTTATTTATTTATTTATTTATTTATTTATTGTCTTTTTGAGACAGGATCTTGCTATGCAGTATGGGCTGCTCTTGAACCCACTTTGTAGCCAGTCTGGCCTCAAACTTGCAGCAATCTTCCTGCCTCAGCCTCCCAAGTGCTGGGATGACAGGCGTGCGCCACCATGCCCGGCTGTTTCGTTTTGTTTTGTTTTTAAGGAGTGAGTACTCTTCAAGACAGTGGTGTCGAAAGCCCCCCATTTTTGAACTCCATCTCACAGTCCGCGGCAGCTGCAGCTTGCACAGTGGCCCCATGGTTCCTGCCCGTGGCGAGAGAGATCTTTGATGCCAGTGTGTGGCGGCAGCTGGGGAGAGAACTGATCCCGAGTTCTCTTGAATGATGAAGATGTAGCCTCTCCCCCTCAGATGCTGCATGGCAGTCTGCTCTTTGAATTCTTATTAACCATTCCTTCCTTCCCTTCCACCTTTCCTGGCTTCTTTTTGCTGCCTGGTTTGGTTAAAAGAAAAAAAAAAAAAGTAGTGGGAACGCCATAACCTGCGAAGTCCAGGTGAAGGGGCGGTTAAATTCCTTATTGCCGGGACTCGGCACTTCATTATTGCCGCGGCGGGGTGGCGGGAGGGAATAAACGGCCTCCGCTCTCACAGAATGTCTACTCCAAGCAAAACCAGACACCGATGTGACGGTAAACGTTATAGCTTTCCTTAATTGAAATTGCCACCCCTTGAAGCTGGAAGTTGAGTCTATAAATTCGTTGCACAGATGTCCCTGGGAAGGCCTAGAATGCAGTCCTCAAGAGAACAGAGTGTGATGACTTGTGGTGTAAATGGAATCTCTCTCTGGACCTCAAACCTTCTGAAATTGATCTGATTTATTTAGAAAGTGATGCCTGTCATGTATTTATGATGGCTAATTTAGCAGCCGATCTCCAGCCCTCCACAGGCAACACTAAGCTTATCAGATCTTTCTGATTTTTTTTTTCAAAGCTGCCTTTCTGTAAAGGTATCATGTGATCCAAAGGCAGGAGAGACCAGAGAAACTGTCTCAGGCCAGGTGTGGATGGACAGCCCTGCCCAAGTCGGCCACGTTCCCCATGGCCAAGCCAGCAGAGCCTCCGTGCCCCCCGTCACAGCCCCCTTCCATCTGCTCCCTTGTGGTGGCCAAGACATGACAGGAAAGGGGAGGGCAGACAATGCCAACGAGGGCCCCACTGTGGCTAGGAGCCTCCTGCTCCCCAGGCCCTGCAGCTGCACCCCGCAAACACCGTCCACCCCCGGTGATCTTCCAACAGTTCACCCAGTCCACCACCAGGGCCATCACTGTTGCCTTCCAATCTGCAGATAAAGGACTTTATAATAAACTTTGCTGGGGAGGATTTAATCTAGTTGGCTTTCCAAGGCCATTGGCAGTGATTTCAGATTCCTACAAAGCTTTCTAGCTTGGGTTGGCTAATATTTGAATTGGAGAGGGACAGGAGCCAGAACTTAAATCATGATTCGGAGGTTGACACTGGAAATTCACAAGAGTGGAGATCCAAAGCGTTGCCTCCTGGGTGGAGCGTCACCTCTGGGAGGTGAAGGACCTTTGACCTTAGATGACTGTTGAAGACTTGCTCGGAAGCATTTGAGAACAGCAAAACTACACTGAGGGGTGATGGAAGATCACCTTCAGCTCATCTCAGCCACGCTCGCCCCATATCTCCTGGAATTCTGTTCGTGTATCACTGGAGCCCATGACACTGCAACTGTAACAGATGTAATTCTTGTTTAATTTGCAATTCTTCACATTTTCTCTTTCTTCTTTCCAATGCAAGGTCTATCAAACCGATAAGAAGCACTTTCTCTGCAAAGACAAGTACTACGGAAGGAAGCTCTCAGCAGAGGGGTTCCGACAGGCCCTCTGTCAGTTCCTGCACAACGGAGCCTGCCAGCGCACAGAGCTCCTGCAGCCCATCCTGCACCGGCTCCAGGCCCTCCTCGCTGTCATCAGGAGCCAGAGCTCATACCGGTTCTACTCCAGCTCCCTCCTCATCATCTACGATGGGCAGGAGCCCCTGGAAATGACCCCGGGCGGCCAGCATCCTCCTGAAGCTTCACCGATGGGCCCTGCTGTCCCCCACAGGGGTCTGGCCAAGGTTGACGTCCGGATGATCGACTTTGCTCATACAACATACAAGGGCTCCTGGAAGGAGCACACCACCTACGACGGACCAGATCCTGGCTACATTTTTGGCTTAGAAAACCTCATTGGGATCCTACAGGATATCCAAGAGGGAGAGTGAAACTTCCTGGGACTCTCTGGGATTTTCCAGGCTAAAGATTATGCAAAGGGACCTCCTGGTAGCTGGGTAGTCTAGACACCCCTTAGATGTCTTTGTGACGATCAGATCTGCCTTCCACGCCATCCCCACCCTCGGCAGACGGCAGTCACAGCTGCTTGGGCAACGCGCCCCAGAGGCAGCTCCACGCACCCTGGCGTCTCCCGCGGTGCTGCCCATCAGTCAGCACCAGGCGTCACCGTGTGTGTGTGAGTCAGAGGCCAGCACTGCAGTCCCAGTCTGGAGCGTCTGCTTCCAGGACGGCTCCTATTGTGCTGCAGTCCTCACAGCTGTGAGGCCCGAAACCCTGCAGAAAGAAGCCCAGAGGAACAAGTTCCTGACGACAGGAGGCTTCCACCTGTGTGGGCTGACAGAGCTAACGGACGTCCCCTACCTTCCCACCAGGAGCTGGAGGTGGGGCAGCGCAGAGCAGAACAGATTCACTATCTTGCCTGCTTTGTACCCAGCTCCTAACAGACAAGGCTACATGCGGGGGCATAGCTCAGCCATAGAGCACGTGCTTTGCATGCGTGAGGCCCTCGGTTCAGTGCAACAAGTAATAATAATATAATAACCATAAAATAAATAAATGGCAGGCATGGTGGCACACACCTGTAATCCCAGATTCAGGAGGCTGAGGCAGGATGAATGCTGTGAGTTTGAGGCCAACCTGGGTTACATAATGAGTTCAAGGCCAGGCTGAACGACATAGTGGGACCCTGTCTCAGAAAAACCAAAAGTAAAGAAATATGTAAATGGACAAGGGTAGGCTCAGGCTCAAACCCTAGTTATCCAAGATCCACGTTCTCCATTTTTTTACCTGGAGAGAGAACAGTCTTTCATAGACATCTCGGTACCTAGTAGAGATGATGATTCTGCCACATTTTGACCATGAAATGACTCTGACCATGAAAGGCAGCTTCCGTCGTCTCCACTTTCTATCAGTTTACTTGGGTGGGTTTGGGCTGGGGGAGTCACAAGAACCTGGAGCAGGCAGGAATCCAGGAATGATGTTTACAAGACGGTGGGCAAGAGTAAATACGGGACAATTCTAATGAATTCCTTCTTCCTTGGTGTGGAAACCTATTACAATGCCCTTGGGTCAAGCACTGGGATACGCTCCCCAATTAGGGAAATAAATTTGTTAATAAAATTGCTGAGGTCACCAGTGATTATTGCTGGGCCTTATTACGCTTTCTGTTTGTTTATTCCGATCATCTCGCTGAATGGTAATTCCAGTTTGTGAGCAGCTAGAGCACACGCAGGGACAGTCCACCGATTTCCTGCAGTCCCGTGGGAACGGGGTGGGGACAGGGGCTAACAAAACATCTTCGAGGCAGGCACCAGAGCCACAGAGAAAGGGGCCTTCCAGCTGCACCTTATGAAATACAAAAGCAAGTCCCCGCTGGACTCCAGTGGTTACTCTCTATCAACTTTCCCAAGCCCACATAAACAGAGGGAAGAGGTTAGCCTGGATAAGAAAAGCTCTAGCATCCATTTAGAATACATCACCTGGATTTCACGCAGGTTCACTTCTCGAGGATGTCCGGCCAAGGGGACGACGGCCACACACTGCTTTCTCTGGAGCGGTTCTCCCCGGAGGCTCCAGTACCGCATCCTCTGAGTCCGCACCTCCAGGCTCAGCTTCCCGTCCCCTGCCCAGCACTCAGTTCTGGGTGCTCTGGAACACACCCCCAGGACGTCCCTCTCTCCACTCAGCCTTTCACAGACAAGGCCCCCCTCCTGTCCAAACTGGAGGCCCACTGAGTCCCCACCTCCTCCTGAAGATGTCCCCCACAGAAGCTCAGTCCGTGGTAAGAAAGGGGCAGTTGGCTGCTGGCTTTAGTTCTGGTTTTAAGACAGGGTTGTGCCACTGAGTCCAGACTGGCCTTGAGCTCACTATGTAGCTCAGGCTGGCCTTGAGCTTGTGATCCTCCTGCCTCAGCCTCCTGAGCACTGGGATTACAGATGTGTACCACTGAGCTGCTGGATGTGGCAGGGTTGCCCTGGTCAGGAACTCGTGCCTGGCCCTGCAGACTCGCGGACTCAGTAGAAGGAGCCCATGCACTGGATCGCCGCCCCGCTGGAAGAACAAAAGTGTGGAGAGGGAAGGGCGCTTGGGAACCTCACTCATCTGTAATGCCACGAAGCTGCTCCTCCCTCCCTCCCTCTCCTTCCACCAAGGGAAGGGCTGCCAAATACCGGGGACACAGAGCACTGTGCCAGGGTCTGACAGGAAGCCCGGAAGTACGGGCACCGTGATGTTCTCACCAAGAACCTCCTGATCCACCAGGTTAAGACCCAATGTGGAAACATCATGGCCAGGCTGGGTGTGGTGGCGCACACCTGTCATCTCAGCACTTGGAAGGCTGAGGCAGGAAGATCGCTGTGGGTTGAAGGCCAGCCTGAACTGAAGGGGAGGGAGGGAGGGAGGGAGGGAGGGAGAGAGAGAGAGACAGAGAGAGAGAGAGAGAAAGAGACAGAGAGAGAGACAGAGAGAGAGACAGAGAGAGAGAGAGAGAGAGAGAGAAAGAGACAGAGACAGAGACAGAGACAGAGAGAGAGAGAAAGAAAGAAAGAAAGAAAGAAAGAAAGAAAAAGGCAGATAGATCATGGCCACTTGCTGGGACACGTAGACTCCCCCCAAGGGAGCAGGGCGTGTGAGAGCCTCTGCCGCATGTCACCGTCCCAGGCTGGTGGCCAAACTCGGCCTAAAAGGGAGCGAAGGGGGAAAGGTCATGAAAGGGCAGGGGTTCCCGGCCAACTAACAAGCGGGGCGGGGGCAAGCAAGCGGGCTCGGCCATGGCAGGGGCAGCCAGGGATGGAGGTGAACACGAGAACTGGAAAGGACCCCTGAGCCTTCCACCTCCTCCTGCTCTTGCCTGGGAGACTTCGCACCCCTCAGCTGGTTGCTTCCCCGCGTGGGGCGAGCTCTGCTCCCGAGCTGGGAAACACACAGGTATCAGCCGGAGCAGGCTGACCGCTGTCACGGGCACCTCCCAAGTACCAGCATCGCATCGTCCCCATGGCTCCACAGTCATCCAGGCCCCAGGCCTCTGTCCTGAGACAGCACGGAGAGGGAAGCGTCGGCCGGCAAGAAAGGGACGGGGGCGCCACGCCCATGGGCCAGAATCAGTCCTGCAGCGCTGGACAGGCACCGGGGACTGCTGTGAGGTCTCAGGCCCGGCCTGGAAAGAGAAGATGGGTTTGACGACACCGCGCAAGTCTCTGGGCAACCTCTTTCTGCACAGGCCTGTGTCAATACGGCACCTGGCTGAAGCAGGGAGAAAGACAGGAAGAGCCGGTGGGCGGGAGGGGATGGCCGGGCCGCCTCTGCAGGCCCTGACCACCTCCTTCCTCTGGCCAGGCCCTCAGTCACGGTGCTCCTCTGCAGCCTTCCTCCGTGCCATGGGAACTCCAGGCCGGGGACACGGAGCGTGAACAGGGTCGCTGCCCTCTGTGCGGGGCAGCCTGACCTCTCCTCCCCACCAGGCCCCACTGCACGCCCAGCAGGGCCACAGAGCAGCCCGGGAGACAGTCACCCCTGCCCCGGCACCCCTCTCCCGGTCCTAGGTGCTGCCTGCGCAGTGAAAGCGCAGGCGTGATTAGGGCTTTTCCACACTGCAGCGTCATCGCCAGCCCCGGCCGCGGGGCAGGGCCTGCAGCCCCATCACTCTCCCCTGCCACCAGCCCTCAGGCCCCGCAGGGGAGGGCAGGCAGCGGTCTCCTAAAACAAATGGCAAGGCCGTCCTGCTGATGCGGAGCTCCACTGTACATCCAGACCTCCCGTCGCCTGCCCAGGGACCCTCTTCAAAATGATCTAAACTCCTGACTTGTGATTTAAATCTGAATCCTCTGTGGCCAAAAACATAAACCAGAAGACGAGGGAAAGAACTGGAGTGAAAGCCAGCCGCCAAGAAGTCTAGGGCGGCAGGCAGCCAGAGGGCCACACTGGGACGCCGCGGGGGCCACCGGGCAGGCTGAGCGTGAGGGTTCCGTGCTGTCCCCGCCGTCGGGGCTGAGCTGCTTGCAAAGGGCCAGAGTGACAGGAGCCAGGGCACGCTCGAGGAGCCCCTGCTCCTGATGTCCTTCTGGACAGAATCCCCGAGGGGCGGGGGCAGGCCCAGGAGACCTGGCTTTCTCCCCTAACGTCACTTGCGTCGGATCCACTCACTCGACAAACATTTCGAGAGGCGCTATGGCGCCAGGCCTCGCTGTGCAATAGGGGTGGGCGTTGTCCTGAGGAAGGGGACAAGCGACAGCTGCCGCTCTCCATGAGGGCAGGAAGGAGGGTCCCTGGGCAGGCGACGGGAGGTCTGGATGTACAGTGGAGCTCAGCATTTTGGACAGACCAGGCTGCCCCTCTGGGTCCCACGGAGGCCCATCCCGCTCGCTCCCAACACCAAAAACCTCCAGACCAAGGCCACTGTCTGTGTGGCTGTGACACTTTGACCACCTTTTCCCCTGGGGCGCGAAATGACTGCTCTGCTACCAACCCAGCCCTCCTCCCCACCTCGTGTTTTCAGTAATATATCCGGGTACTGCAGCCAACTGCTTCCTCCGGTTGAATAAGTGGAAAGAAGAAATATCAGGCAACCCCACAATGAAGCTAAGTATTTAATTCCTTTGTAATGTTTACATTATTAACACCGGCATTATAAAATGTTATTTTTACTTTCAAGCGATTTAAATGTACAATTCTGTGTCTCAATTACCGGGATCATTATAACTTAAAAACCCGGAGCAGCGGTCCCTCCCTCCCTCCCCTCTCCTCCCCCTGCTGACGCCTCAGTTCTGTAGAGAGCAAGCTGGTTCCACAAAGCCCAAATACCCGTTCCAAATGGCAAGGGCGGGGCGGCCCTGGAGGGGCGCATTCACTGCGGAGTGAGTGACAGCCGGCAGGTGGGTGCTGAAATGGTCATCAACTCCCCGAGAGCTGGCACCAGAGCTGCATTCCACGCAGCGCCTATTAATGTGCCCAGCGTGGCACCGGGTGACTGACAAGCCATCTAGCTCAGACTTCGGGTCACACCACCCACGGCACTGAGAAAGGCAAGGGGGGGCCCAGGGAAAGCGAGGCCAGGAGGACCCCAGGTCCCTGGAAACAGAGAAGTAAGAGCCGCCATAGTGCGCTGGCTGCTCCACCGCTGCGCTGGCAAAGCCCTGCACCGCGCGCGGGGAGAGCGCGGGCTCTGCAGCTGCCAGCCTGAGGTCCAGTCCTGCCTCTGCCGCTCCTAGCTGGTGACGCTGGGGACTCCTAGCTTCTCTGTGCCTCCGTTTCCACCTCTAAAGAGGGGGATGATTGTGTGCCTGAGTCCCTGAGAGAACTAAAGTGTCCACATTTGGAACAGTGACTGGCAGGTAGCAAATGCTCAGGGGTTTTTATTTTTTATCTTCATATGGCGTCTCACTCAGTTTCCCAGGCTGGGCCGAGTGTGGTGGCACACGCCTGAAATCCCAGCACTCAGGAGGCTGAGGCAGGAGGATTATTGTGAGTCCGAGGTCAGCTTGGGCTACGAAGCAAGCTCAAGGCCAGCCTGAACTGCATAGCGAGACCCTGTCTCAAAAAGACAAAAAAAAAAAAAAAAAAAAAAAAAAAAAAAAAGAAGAAAGTCTCCCGGGCTGGATTTGCTATCCTCCTGCCTCAGCATCCCAGAGTGCTGGGGCTATGGACATGCACTTTAGTTTACCATATGATTACCATGTTAAGAGGAAGAAACTGGAGTTCAGAGTAAGAGACAGACCCACCCACGCAGGCTATCCTGAAGGACCCGCTGCCCCTCTGCCCAGAAGCCTCTCTTGCCCCCTGCATGTGGTTGCCCCTCAGGGACTCAGGTCTCTGTCACCTCCAAGCCCCTCGGGGATGCCCCACTATGGTGGGCCCGGCACCCTGTCTGGACTTCTCTCTGGCACCCATCACACCTGAAATCACCTCATCCTTTTCATAGAGGCGCTGGTACACACGGCACTATTATCACGGTCGTATGTCTGCTTGGCGTCTGTCTCCCCATGATGGTGAGGCCTGTGCAGTTGCCAGCACTCAGACCACGCTCGGTTCAATGTTAAGCTACTCTCTTAAAACTCTTAAATTCTTTTTTTCAAAGGAGACCTTACATCTTCATTTTGGAACAAGTTCCAAAACATTATATAGAGGGGGCTGGGGATTTAGCTCGGCGACACAGCGCCTGCCCGGCAAGCACAAGATCGTGAGTTCAATTCCCGGTACCGGAAAAAAAACCAAAAAACCCAAAGCATTATATAGATAGCATGAATGAATGAATGAACAAACGAATGAATGAACGAGCCCACACTGCCAAACAGGTCTCTCAGTGGGGGAAGAGAGGTGATGGCGCCTGAGCCCCAGATGAGACCACACCTCTGGAGGATGGCAGGGAAGGGTGGCCACAGGGGGAGGCATCTGTCCGACCTCCTGCAGCTCTTCTGGTCCTTCTTGCCTTCGCCCTGTACTTGAGCCTAAAATGAAAGAAAGACTATTTGCTGCCACCTGGTGTTACTCTTCTTAGCGCCTATAACAGAGAGTTTGGCCAGCCAAACCAAACCTCTCTCTCTTCTCTCCTCTACTGTCCCCCATGCCTGCCACACGCTCTACTGAAGCTGTCCCTGAGCTTTCTCCCCTACTCCCCTGTCTGAGTTACTTTCTCCTTTGGGGACAAAATACCTGACATCCATAAGTTAAAGGAGGTGAAGTTTATTTTAGCTCACTGTTTATAGAGGTTTCAGTCCCTAATCAGCTGGCTCCAAGGCAGGGCAGTACGGCCGAGGAGAAACAGTGTATGGCAGGGCAGGCAAGAGCAGCAGCTCTTTCTTTCCCTTTTATTCCATTCAGGCTACAAGCCTATTGGGTAGCGCCACCCACACCCAGGGTAGGCTTTCCCATTATCCATACCCAGAACCATGCTAAACCAATCAGTGGACTAATTTAGTTAGCACATCATTAATCCATATTCTTACACTCTGGATCCAGCCAGCTCTGAAAAGGTCCACCTATAAGCACATGAGGCCTTGGAGGGGACATCTAGATACAAGCCATAGTATCGCCTGAACAGCTAGAAATAATATCTCTTTCTCAAAATTCCATTACACCCCCAATACAGTCACGCACCACTTAACAATGGAGGTACGTTCTGAGAAGCGTGTCATGAGGCGATTTCATCACACCAGTGTCACCGAGAGTACTTATAGACTAACTCAGCAGCAGTGGCCCCAGGCAATGTAACCTTACAGAACACCCTGAACATGCAGAACTAAAACGTCACTATGCAGACCACAACTGTGCTTCAGCTGAAAGCCTGTCCCCTCCAACTTTGTTATGTGTACCCCATGAACGAATGTCGTGGCTATGACCAACGGTCTACTCTTTTTTTTGGTACCAGCAATTGAACTCAGGACCTTGTACTTGCCAGGCAGGCACTTATGCCACTGAGCTATATCCCCCAGGTCAACAGTCTACTCTTGAAGGCAGGAGTCCCCTGGATTCTTCTTTACGAAGTAGGTGGAACAGGAAGAAGTTGGGGGGATGCGGTGGTAAAATGCTACCAGCTTGGTCTTGACTCAGGCAGGATGGTGAGGCAGCAAAGGGCTGAGGCTTTAAGGAAAATCTAGGTGGTGGGTGAGACAACCTTTCGAAAACAAAAAGCAGGCCACCTCGGTGATGCGGCTAGAGGTGTGTAGGAGGAGAGCTGGTAAGATAAGTCTTAATGGGAGAAAATATTTGAAAATCATGTGTCTGGTAAGAGATTACTGTACAGAATAACTGGAGAACTCTCAAAACTTAAAACCAACAACAAAAAAATCCAACTCAAAAATGGATAAAGGCAGCAGAGTGTGGTAGTGCATGCCTGTACCCCCAACACTGTGGGAGGCTGAAGCAGGAGGATCTAGCCTGAGCAATTTACCAATTTAGTAAGCCCCTGTCTCAAAATTAAAAATTTCAAAAAAGGAGTGAACTCAGTATGAAAGCCCTGGGTTCAATCCCCAGCACCACACACAAAAAAAGGACAAAGTACTGGACACTTCTCCAAAGAAGCCCCTGAGCATAGGAAATCATGCACAACACCAGTAACCATTAGAGAAATGCAAATCAAAACTGCAATGAAACACAACCTCACACTCATTCGGATGGCTACTACCAAAAACCTAAAAAAATTAAAATGCAAAAGGTGGGGAGGGTTCTGACGTAAGCTACAGCATAGATAAACCCTGAGGACCTTCTGCTAAAAGGAATAACTCAGTCACAAAATAGCGTATGATTCCATTTCCATGAGGAGCTAAAATCCCAGAGACACAACACAGAACGGTGGCTTCCAGGGGCTGGGAAATAGGGAGCCATGAGGGGCACACAGTTTCAGTTCTACAAGATGAAGAGGTACAGAGGTGGATGGCCTGAGGGCTTCGCAGCGTCGTGAACATATTTAATGTACACCGACATTACTGTATACTTAAAATGGTTAAGATGAATTTCATATGCATGTCACCATAATACAAAAAAAAAAAAAAAAAATCAAGTTTTTCCAGAGTGAAGGAACTCAACTGACATTGCTCAGTTAGGAAAACTGAATTTCAGGGAAAAGTGCTTGGCTTGGGGGGCGGGGCGCAAAGATGGGCACAATTGTTGCTGCAGAGAAGGACGACAGCTAGGAGCTCGGAAGAAGCCCCTGTGGCAGAGATCCAAGCGAAGTGACAGGTACAGAAGAGGGGCTGGAAACCGTGTGCATGCTACGTGACTAAGCGCTAACATATCTTCATCCAATAACAACTTGTATTTATATGCAAATATATTCGCTTATGCAAAACAGCCGAGGTCTCCAAGGAGGGTTTTCTAGTCTGGAGATTGTGCAGTCATTGAAAAAAAAAAAAGCAAAGCTGTCCCTAGGGCACTCCGCCCCCGCCTGGCCCCTGGGAGCTGGGCGAGCTCCAGGAGGGAGAGGATCGAATCAGCTCGGCTTGCAGAAAACTGGCAAAACAGCGTCCCCGCCCGGTGAGCGGTGCGACAACCACGAAGCTGCGCATGCCCGCCCGAGGCAGCCAGCAAGCCTCAGTGCGCAAGCGCCATACACCGACTCCTCCCCCAGGGCGGGGCCGTTGGGGCCCAAGATGGCGGCCAGCCGCTACCGCCGTTTCCTTAAACTCTGTGAGGAGTGGCCAGTGGACGAGACCAAACGGGGCCGGGACTTAGGCGCTTACCTGCGGCAGCGGGTAGCACAGGCCTTTCGGGAGGGAGAGAACACCCAGGTGACCGGGGGGGAGGTGCTGGGGAGAGGGGAGGGAAGGACGAGGCAGGGGCGGGGCCGACGAGCGGGCGCGCGGCGGGGCTGCGCATGCGCGGCCGTGGCTCTCGGGCCGCACGTGTGCGCGGACCCCTTCCTTCCTCCCTGGGAGAGGCAGCCTAGGATTCGCCGCCGAGGCTTTCTGAGAGTCCAGGTGCCCCCACCTCATCAGAATGTTTGGAGGTGGCGCCTGGGCATCAGTGTGTTTTAAAGCTCCCCACGTGACTCAGGGTGCTAGCGGGATTGAGATCCACAGCACTTCCACAGGCCTGCCCCGCAAGTCGTGCTGTTCCCCTCTTCCGGGTCTGTATTGACTGAGCTGATCCCCGAGACCTCTGCGCGGCCCCCGCTGAGTCTGCGTCCTTCCTGTACCCCTGTAAGTCTGTGGAACACGTGTGGAGCCCCCACTCCGGACCCTGTGTGTAACAGGCCTTCTTGCTCCCTAGGTCGGTGCTGAAGCTCTGGGAGTCATTCATTCGTAGAGCACCTGTTTATTGAGCACCTGCCCTGTGCCAGGAACCGTGCTTGCTGCTAGGGAGATTGCAGTAAATTAAAAGGTTCAGTCCTGCCTGTGTGGATTTACACTCTAGTTCAGGACACAGTAAACAAATAGACATCAAGTACTGTGGTGGCCGTAAAGTAGGGTAGCATAATAAAAAGTTAGATACGTTAGGCGTTGCTGAAGAGGTGATGCCGAGGTGAGACGCAAGGAGAGAATGTGCCAGCGGTGTGCATTCGAGGGCCGTAGCGTTCCATGCAAAGGAAGACAAAGAATAGAACAGAATTACCGGAGAACGAGGGAAGTAGAGTTTGCAAAGATGTGAGACCAAGGAAGGCAGGAGCCAGGCATGGGAGAGTCTTAAAAGTTCTAATGAGGAGTTAGATCTTGTAAGGGCAGTGAGAAGTCACTGAGGACATTTAGGGGACGGATGTGACCTCGTTTCCTTTTTCCAAAAGTCACTCTGGTTCTGTGTGGTGAATGGATTATAGAAGGCGAGAACTGCCACAAGGAGGCCGCGGAGAAGCCCCTGCGTACCCTGGGCAAGAGGTGGTGGTGGTTTGGATGCCTCAGTGGCACAGGAAATGGAGGTAGCTGGATTCACATTGTAATGTGCAAGTCACGTCCACAGGACTTACTCCTGGGTTAGACGTGGGGTAAGGGAAAGAGGACCTGGGGGTAACACCTAGGTTGTTTCTATCCGAAGTAACTGGGTGCCACTTACGGAGCTGGGGAAGACTAGATGTGGAGCAGGTAGGGCATGGGAAGAACATTGAGTTTGCTGTTACACACATTAAACTTGATGCCAGGACTGACTTCAAAGTGCAGATGTCAGGTCAGCAGTGTGATATTTGATATTTGGGGCTCAGGCAAGAGATCAGAGTACAGAGTGAGAGAGTGCACACAGTTGGAAAAAGTGACTTGTGAAAAACAAAAAAATAAAACCAAGAAATGACTTGCCACACATGGCCAAGACCTGTCCAGGCAGGACATAGGTCTTTCTCAGCTTAGCCCAACACAGAGCCAAAGCAGCCCTCCTGGTGGAGCAGGAGCACACTGATTGGCGGGTGGTGTGGAGGCAGTGTGGCCCCAGGACTTGGGGAGAAGAGGGGGGCCACTCTATACTCGGCGTCCTTACACCGTTTACAGTGGTCTTCACTAGTATGAAATGTGAAGATTTTGAAGGCAAGCATCTCATCTGGTCCCAATTTTGCAAACTCACAGGCTTTCTAGGGCTGTGCATCTGCGTATTTTTAGTGTGAGCTTTTTGAGAATAGAGATGATGCCATTTTTTTCTCCCCTGACCCTGATGTCTAGTGTAGTCCTTGGCACATAAGCCACTCAGCTCGTGTCGGAGTGAGTAAATACATAAGGGATCGGGTATGGCTCATGAGGCAGATCATTCAAATAGTTTCGGATGTAGCAGAACTAGATAGAGCCAAGTAGGGAAGAGTCAAGACTTTCCATGACCTGATTAGTGTCAGTTGATGGGGTGCTTTCTGTATTTGGGGTGCTGCAGGTACACAGAAAACGAACACAAGGCCAGGTCCTTCCATTTGGGCAGTCAGAGGCTGAGTCCCCAGGAGGCAAGAGTGTGACAGTCACCTCCTTGATTGTTCGCACCAGAGCAGCCAGCAAGGAGGGTAGAGCTCTCTCTGTGGGAGTTGCCACCCTTTGTCATCACCTGGGGAGACAGCTCCTGATCAGTGGAAGCCCACACGGGTTGAGTCATCGCTGCAGATTCGAGTCGTGGCTGCACTGCCCGTCCCCATGCAGCTGATGGATGTGTTCCTGGCGGAGTGAGCCTGCACTTCTTGATGGCAGTGGGCACGTAACTCAGGACCACTGCCGTGATCCCTCATCCGATGTTACCTACGGAAGCACCTGGGCTTAGTAAATCACTCCGTGATCATTTTTGGAGGGCACAGCCAGACTCCAGAACAGCACTGTGAGTCACTGACACCCCAGTCATTTGGAAAGACCTTGAGAGAGAGGTGACGCTGTACCCTTCATCTCCCAGGCAGCAACAGGGGAAGCCTGGTGGGCTGATTGGTCAGTGGCCCCCTGGGTGGTGCCATTTGCCACAAAAAACAGGACAGGAGGGGGAGCTGCTCACATTAAAGCGGCCTTTCCGGGAGAGAGGCCAGCAGGGCTCCTCAGCCTCTCGGCTTCCTGAGTGCTTAGCCCAGCACACTTGTGTAACCCGGTCTTCGTCCTTAGGGTGGCTGAGTGAGGCAGCCACTACTGTTCCATCTTGCACACAAGGAAACAAAGTGAGCAAAATCCACTTACACTGGGCTGCCTGGCAGTGAGAGACGAGTGAGAAACAGTGCAGCGGCCCTGGCCTGGCCTGATGAGGCCTTCTCGGGCCACCTTTCTTCCCCTGCTGCTGCGGCTGCATGTTAGAACGGCCTCATATTCCAGGAGCATCGGGCCTCTCCCGCCCCCTTCCCTGCTCAAAGCTTTTTGCATCTCGGGTTACTTGGACAAAAAATTCAACACCTCCCTGTGTTTGCCCACCTGCTTTTCTTTGCCCCAACTCCTGCCTCCCCAGCAAGGATGGAAAGAACGATGGTCCTCAGTGGGACATCGGTGCGGAAAAGCCAGGCTCACTAGAAGGCCCATTAATAATTCAGGCTCCAAAGGAGCACAGAAACTGCTGCCCCCACTTACTCCAGCTCAAATTGCCCTTTGGGGAGTCTCATGGTCCACCCCAAACGCACCAGGAGGGGAGGTGGCGATGGGAAGCGGGAACACATGGAACACCTCCCGCCCCCTGGGCCCTATTGTGCGGATTTTAAGTCCATGTTTATGGCTCTTGCCCCCTTTGAATGTAGTTTCCTTAAAAGAACGCGTGTTCCCTGCAGCACTGAGCGCTTAAAAAAGCGTCACAACATGGGGGAAGGTGGCAGAGCAACTGATTGTTGACTTAACGACAGGAAAAGCAGCAGATCCTCCTAATGAGCTCATTAGGCGCAGGGCTGGGGGTGGGGGGGTGCGGGGGGAGCAGCCCTCCTGCCGCTCCTGAGTGCACACAGCCCCACTGCTCTACACTTGTGTCCGGGTTAAATCTTTGGCCCCCTTTGAAAGAAGCCACACTTTTCTTGGTTTCTAGCAATGTAATGGTACTTCCACTTTGTGCAGTCAGCCAGAGGCCTGGTCCCTGGCGCCCTGTGTGGCGGAGAGCCGCACCCTTGGTGACCTAACATGCTGGCCAGCGAGGAGAAGCAACCCCATACCTGTATGTGGGCCTCCTGGAGTCCAGGTTTTGAGGCGCGGCCTGAGAACCAATTACACTGTCTCCAGTTGTAATCTAGGGCCCACTGCCAAACAGGAGTTGCCAGGAGAATCAGCTCCAAGAGGAATGTGGATGACATCTCTGTGGTCTTTCCCAATTCTTTTTTTTTTTTTTTTTTTTTTTTTTTTTTTTTTTTTTTTTTTTTTTTTGGTACCTGTAATAAAACTCAGTACCTTGTGCTTGCCAGGCAGGCGCTTGTACCACTGAGCTATATCCTCGGCCCAGGGATATTTCCCCATTCTGAGCGGAACTGCAGTGAAATAAGGTTGTGAAGGTTGTGTTCATTACTCGAGATTGTTAGGCCGCCTGCTTGACAGTGGCAGGCAGCTTTGGGAGCCTTCAGTGCCCTGTGGTCCTTGGTATCCAAGATCCAGCTGCATGTCCAGCCAGGCCCGGTGGCCCTACACAGGTTCAGTCACAGTCTCAGAAGAGTGTCCTCATTGCCTTAAAAACTGGCTATAACACAGGGGTCTGCTCTGGTCTTTGCATGCTGGGGATTGAACTCGGGGAGCACTGAATTACATTCTCAGGATCCCATTAAGTTGTCCAGGCTGGCTTCAAGTGCGGTTCCCCTGCTGCAGTGTGATCGTGCCCGGCACGTCGGGGCCTATCACCTTCGAGACTGGAGTGCCCCAGACACACCTAGCTCGTCAAACCTTGCTGCGTTGCAGGAGCACCCTCTTTCAGTTGTTCCTCTCATCCCCGTGCCTTGCATGCTGAGGCCCGGTGTTAGGTTTTCAGCACATGTGTATTTTGTCTCTTCGACTTGATTGCCAGCTTCTTCAGGACTGAGGTTGGGTCCTTGTGTCCCCCACAGTCCCCTCACAGAGCATGCTCTCCGTAGTAGGTGCTGCGGAAGCAGATCCCCAGTTGAATTAAAAGATGTACGCTCCATAGCAGAATGAACTCATTGCAGAAGTTCATTACCGAGTCATGAAAACCTTTTCTCATAGATCCTCCTGGACCAAATCCAACTCTACCTTAATTAGCAGAGCAGTTCATGGTACCCTTTCCCAAAAGTGCTTATGCCTCCCTTTTTGTGACTAGAATAGGGTCCACTCTGCCAATTGCTGTCACCACCCAAAATTCAATTTTGAAAATCGAAATCAGTGCCTGCGGCACTGATGTAGATTTGTATATATAAAAGTTTAATATGGTAAAGAGAAATTTACTGACGACTGAGCAGGGGAAATGCAAAAGGAGCAAAAATAGAGCTATAAAGGACACTTTGTCAGTTGACATCTATTTCGCTCACATTTAGGGAGCAGTGGTGAATTTTTCATAATGTCCCTGCTGCTGCCTTTTTCAAACCCAGCACTGCCATTAGTCCTAAAATGTCCGTAATCTCATTAGGTGTGAATGCAAAGCCAGGTAATTTAAAGCTTGTATACAAAACTGTTTCTAAAAATGCATAATACATTTCATCAGAAAAATATATATTTTGGAATTCAGCAGTGTTTGTGGTAGAGTGTGAATAAAGTGCAACATGTGGGTGTGCAGTGCGGCTTCTGGAATTAGACAAGCATTCCCACTGATGGTCTTTCACGTAGTAAACAGGGGTTTGGTTTGGTTTTCAGTGCTGTGCTGGCGTTAGGTGTGACTAAGAACCTAGAATTGCCTGTGACTCCATCTTCGCTTCAGCGGTGGGAACTTTCTAGAAAACGGCGAAGCTCAACCTCCCATCACCTCCCTGAGCTGCTTTATAGCCGCGTGGAGACACCTTCTGGCCTAAGTGGTTTATTGAGAGCGGGCCAGTCCTGGGGTTCGTAGGTGTGTGGCTCCTCTGACTGCACACCGAGCTGCAGCTTTCTGTCCACCTTCTCGTCCCTTAACACCAAGGCCATTGAAGGGTTGAGGGGGCCCAGAGGGTCGCTTTGGTTTTGCCCTCAGGCCTTTTTCAGTTTGCTCTCAGGAACAGTGTCCTTCGAGGACGACCCGGATCCCGCTTCTGTGCCCTGCCTGTCCTCAGCCCCTGATGATGTGGCAGGTGGCAGAGCAGCCCTCTGGCACCTTCTCACCTGGAGAGGAGGAGGAGGAGCAGCAAGAGAACTCAGTGGGCAGGATATGTAGGCGCAGGGGGGTGGGAGTGCAGCTTTGATCTGCGGCAGTGTAGGAGCGGGAGATGCTCTGGGAAGTGAGGGCAGCAGGGGTGCCTTTTCTATGTACTCTCTCAGGAAGTGGCCAGGCCACTGGTGAGGGGGATGTCCAGATGAGCAGCTGCCGGGAGATCCAGACACAGGACAGCTGCTTGCTTGGGTCAGCCTTCAAGTCCCACCGGGCTGGCCATGGAGCACCAGGAGGCGTCGGGGTCAGGTCAGGTCCCCACCACCTGTACTCCCATCTCAGCACCAGCCATGCCGACGCGCTCGCATCACCTGGGCTTGAGCTGCGGCTCATCCCTGTCAGAGCACCCCTTCCTCGGAGGCAGCTGTCTGCCTGTTCTCCAGCCCTGCTTTCTCGGCTGTCCTGGCCCCCCTCCTACCTCTCATGTTCCCGCCACCAGGGTTGTCCTGGGCTGTTCTGTCTGTCCCTGTTGGGTTTATGAGGTCAGGGCCTGCATCTTTGCTGGGATGGCCACTGACTGCTCATAATCAGAGCGGACGCTAGTCCTGTGTTGCAGGCCTGGCTTTCAGAGCAGTGTGTGTACCAGCTCATTGACCCTCCTACCTCCCTTAGAACTAGGGGCTGTTATTATTCTTCCTTTTAAAAAGAGAGGTTAAATTGACTGGTATGCCTCAGAAATGTCAGTGCGTGACAGAGAAGGGGCAAAGAACCGTCCCGGATTAAAGGGCCCTGGGGTATGAGACAGGTGTCGTAGGGGTCCTCTGTCCTGTCGGGGTTACACCGAAACAGTGGCCGTGACTGGTCTATGGACAGTCAGCTAGTTGCTGGGCTACCTCCACATTAGATGTCACGCAGGAGACACACACTTTTAAAGTACAGGGTGAGGGGTGTTCTGCCGCTGCTCAAGTGGATCCAAAAAAAACAGATTTGGAGGATGGTAATGTGGCAGATGGTGTTTAAAGCCCAGGTCTGAGGGCAGGAGGGAGGTGTGGTGACTTCCCTGATCCCCTGTAGCTGGGGAGGGATGGTGCCAGGCTTTCCCATAGGCAGCTAGATGCCACTGTCCCTACAGCTTTGGATCCGCTGCCCCCGCCAGGGCCGAGCACACAGGCTTCTGGTGATGGGGTTTGGGTATGATGTAAAAGTTGCACCCTGCGAGCCTTTGTACCAGTGTCCCCTCCCTGCTGTGGCCTGTGCCTTGCCTTCTGTCTCCTGTGGGGCTCTTGGGGCTATGACCCTGCTACAGAAGTAGTGTGTGTGCTGTGCTGCTCCCAAGGAGGGCTGCCCATTCTGCCTGCCAGGCCTTGCTGGAAGAGTTGCCCGCTACCAGCCATCAGCCTGTACTGCTCTCTGCACCTCGTACCCTCAGGGAGAACCTTTGATCCTTGTGCACAGACCTGACCTCTCCCCACCGACACCCTTGATCTCCTGCAGTGTCCTGCACGTCCTCTGGAGGAGTGGCTGGACTGGGGTGGGGTTTTGGTGGAGGCTGCTTGACCTGCATGCAGAAGGAGAAGCGCTTCACTCTGGCTTTATTTACGTGCTGTCTTCTTCAAGAAAGGATACCAGTTAGAAAAAAAGTGCATCATTTCAATTCTGGGAAGAAATATAAAAGAGAACGTCTTGTTCTGGGGGTTTTTAGAATTCTTTGTATAAAAATGTAAGGAACCACCAGGCATGGTGGCACAGGGCTGTAATCCTAGCACTCGGGAGGCTGAGGCAGGAGAATCTCTGAGTTTGAGGCCAGCCTGGGCTACAGAGTGAGTTCAAGGCCAGCCTGAACTGCATCGTGAAAATGCAGTTTGTCTCTCAAAAAGACAAAAAAAAAGGGAACTATACAGATAACAGAGATGGCAGGGAAGATTAACCCATGTGGGTCACAGGCACCCAAAGGACCTTTTACTTCCTCTTTGCTGTTACCGGCCTCCATGGTCCCGGTCTGCTTCCTGGCAGGCGCCCCTGCACCTCCATGTTGCCCTCGGTTCCACGTCTTGCTGAAGCGCCACCTGCTTCTCCCTTCTTTCCTTCCTGGAGTTTCAGCTCCCCCACCACCACCACTATCTTTTTCTTTCTGCCTTTCATTTACTTCACATGTCTCATACTGCAGGTTTAATTCTGAGAGCTTTGTGTTTCTCAGCCCGGCTTGTGTACCTTGCCCTCGGCCCTCGGGCAGACCTGCTCTGTTGTGTGCCCGGCTCCTGGCCCTCACTTGCCTCGCCCACATACACCAGGTGCACCCTCACGCCTGGCCCCCCACACACACCCCACCACCCCACCCCCTAACCCCCATGTGCGCTCCGGCCTTAGGATTTTTGGTTTTGTTTGATTGTGGATTCTGAGGATCAAACCCAGGGCAGCGCTCTTAGTTTTTATTGTGGTACTTCCCACCACAGCTGGCCTGGCAGTTCACAAGTCACAGAGGTTCAATATGTGCATGTTTGCGGGCTGATTGATCAGATTTCCTGCTGACTGACGAGGTGGAGCCTTTCCTCTGAAAGGTGACTTGTGAAAGCAGGCCCTGCAGGCCAGGCGTGCTGCCCACGGAGTGGCTGCAGTGCAGGGCTGCCTGCCTTGAACACCTCGCGCACGAGGTGCAGACCCAGCGAGGGGCAGGACCGCCCTGCTCACTGCCTTGGGCTCTTTGTCTTCCAGATTGCGGAGCCTGAGGCCTGCGATCAGATGTACGAGAGCTTAGCACGACTCCATTCAAACTACTACAAACACAAGGTGAGTGGGCCGTGGGCTCTTCTAGCCCAGCCTCTGTTGGGGTGGGCAACCAGTAAGAGGGAGTGGAAATCTGATTATACAGTGCTCTGTAAAGAACTGTGTTTTGCTACTTTCAGATGTAACTGGTAATTTCAGCCATGCCAACAAAGGTGCCTGGTAGAGGCTTTTAGCTCACCTAAATAATAGCTACCAAAAATATGAACAAGCGCCATGGAGAGTATTGCATATGCCATGTGTGCTCCTGGGAGTCTCTGGCCACCGTGGGTCTTACACACATTCCCCTCCGTGCTAGGGAACCGGTGCTCATACTCTGCGGTAACGGGGCAGTTGGGAAAGCCCCATCAGACGAAGCTGTGCTCTTCCTCAGCCTTGACATGATTTCTGTCAAATTCCACTTAGTGTGGTTTTTCCAGACTTGAAAAATACGTTCAGTAACTCTACAAGTAGACATTGCCAAATGGAAAAGCCTGCATGCCACAGGGATTTCTCCTAAACCCTCTGCTGGGAGCACGGTCTGCGCAGCAGCGTGGGCCTCTCCTGGGAGCTGATCAGACACGCAGAGCCGTGCCCCGCCAGGCCTTCGCGGTAGGCCTGCTCTCACAGAGGAACCCTGCACTCTTAGAGTGGCAGCTGCCGGCTCCTGGCTGGTTCTGGCAAGGCCTAGTCTTGGCCTCAAGGTGGCACTGCCCTCCTTGCCAGGCCTCCTGGCCTCTGGACACCCAGGGTAGTGGTGCCACAGAGCTAATCTTCCCTCCCTCTTCTCTTCTACCCTGTGCCAGTACCCTCGCCCAAGAGACACGAGCTTCAGCGGCCTGTCCCTGGAGGAGTACAAGCTGATCCTGTCCACAGGTACGGAAAGCATAGCTGTGCTGTCTGCTTGTTTTGCAAGAGGATTCCTTGAGTTTGAGAGGCCAAAGGGAATCGTCTAATGAGACGGTTTTGCGTGCCACAGAGCCTTGTGGAGTAGCCCAGAGGAAATTCAGAAGCTATAGGGCTCACACTTATGAGCCGTAGGATGCAGTGAAGGTCAAAGGCATTATTTTAAAAAGAAAATCCATCTTTACTGCTTTTAAATTCAAGGCTGGGCAGCAGGGGACAAGGGAATACATATTTGCCAAATGGAAGTTGTTGAAATCGGGATGGAAGGAAAATAATTTTATTTTTATGGTCCTAAGGGGGCTTTACAAACAATGAGGGTTTTAATTAAAACAAAAAGCTATTCCGTAAACGTGTATGGGGATATCTGCCTGTGAGTTATCTGACCCAGGGGACGCGGTCTGTGGGTTAGACATGGCCTAACTAGGTGTTTTAGAGTCGTGGATAGACCCCTGTTAACAAGAAAGGAAACCCCCTATCCTGCCCAGCCCCTGCTGATTTTCCATGTCACTGATAGGGAGGGGGGCAGGGGAGCCACGGATGAAGTAGACAGGTAGTAGAAATTTCTATTTTTATTGCCAAGGATACTGCCTACAAAAATAGGCTAACCTTTTCTGAGAGGGCATGGCCCTGGAATATGTACCATCTGGTACTGTGGAAATCTCTCTTTCCTCTTCTCTAGTCGTGTCCAGCAACTAAGTTTTGGAGATTTGACCTTCTAGAACACTCTTACCCTCCTGAGTGAATTAAAGCCTGGTGCTGGGGCTGGGGATTTAGCTCAGCCGCACAGTGCCTGCCTGGCAAGCACAAGGTCATGAGTTCGATTCCCAGTACCGGAAAAAAGCCAAAAAAAAAAGAAAGCAAAAAAAATAAAGCCTGGTGCTGTTGCCTGCTGTCGTGTGACTCTCAGGGATTCCAGGGTGAAGGTGCTGTGGCCAGGCTGAATGGCTTTATGGGGATTTTTTTTTCAACTCAAAAGTCCCTAGGTCCATGTCATCACCAGCACTGAGGTACAGAGCCTTTTGAGGGCCTTGGGGAGTTCAAGCCAAGTCTGAGCTTGAACTTGGAATGGAAGTAAGCTGCAGCAGCCGATGTCTGCCCCGGAAGCCTCCAAGAGCCGGCGCGAAGCCAGGAGGTGCCACCTCCCACCCCGGCCCGTGCTACAGCTCGTTCTGCCCCAAGATTGAGCTCAGGGAACTCGCTGATAATTTGTTTTCACAGCAAGCCTCGTATTTTTGCTGCAACTGTGTGACGTAAGCTTACCAAGTGTTTGCTCTGACAGGGCAAGAAAAGACCTGCCACACTTTGTAGAGAGAAGCTGGAAAGGTGGCTGTGGTCTGTCACCAGTGTGTCCAGCCTAGGTTGGGCTCCTGAGAGGTGCCAGAAGAGGCCTCCCAGCGCAGGTGGACAGGGTCCCCACTGTCCTATTTTGTTCCCCATATGGGAATCGGGGCTTCCGGAAAAGTCCCAGGACACGAGGCTGTGCTCATGGCTGAGGTGTATGTAGTGCATATCAGTTTAATCAGGAGACAGTGACCAGAAATGGCAATAGATAATGTAAGGTATCTCTTGGTTTTGTTAACAGATTAAGATCCAGGCTCTGACAGCTAAACAATATGAGCATATCTAGGTATTAGGGAACCTTAGCCTTGGAGAGACCAGTGTTCTCTGCCGGGGAAGGGACACCCCCTGCACCAGAGCTGTTGGGATATCTGAGGACATTCACATTAGTTTCACATCTGCTGGGTAGGCTGCCCCTGGCCTCTGCTGGGGCACAGCCCACGACAGACACTACCAAGCCCAGTCAGTGATACGACGGCCAGGGCCCAGCCTGCGGCAAGCTGTGTGTCAGGGGCGTCCGGCCGGGGGTGTTCCGCCGGCCCGCTGGCTTGCCTAGCCCTGCGCTGTCAGTGAAGGCAGCCACCTTTCCAGCGAGGGCCAGCAGCCCCACTATTCCTCGAGTCTGTTTTGGTCCTCACTTTACAGGCGAGGAAGCCAGACTTCAGGCTGAGTGATTTGCCTGAGCATCCCTGGGGAGATGATGGGTGGGGACGCAGGCCCACATCCACCTCTCCCTCCTGCCTGCTCAGCTGCACAGCACGCCGTGGACCTGCCCTGTGCAGGTTCAAATCCCAGCCACACCACTTCCTAGCTGTTCGACCTGAGCAAGTTGCTTCCCCTCCCTCACCCCAGTTTCTGCACCTGAAAACGAGCTGGTGAGGTCTGTGGGCAAGATGCCAAGTGTTGTGCTCGAGGCACGAGTTGCATAGCTGACCTCTCAGTGCCACTTGTTTGCCTTTTCAAGTGCAGTAGGAGGCAAGAAGCAGGCCTTGCTTCAATGCTGAGGGTGAGGAGGGCACGTGACACTGGTGCTGTGCCCGCTCACCTTATTTCCACTCTACGCTGTGGGACCTATGGGACCTGCCTTTCAGAGGCCAGGTCCCTACTTCCTTTCCAAAGAGGCACCGTGCGGAGCATGAGGGTGTTTGTGTTGGAAGAGCCCGTGGGCCAGCCGCGTCATCAGCTCTCAGACCTGAGTCTGTCTCTGTCTCCGTGCAGACACCCTGGAAGAGTTTAAGGACATGAACAAAGGCCTGTGGAAGACGCTGCAGGAGAAGTTTGCCCCCAAGAGTCCCGAGGAGAAGCAGAAGGCCTGGGCTCGGGTCCTGTCTCGCCCACAGACCTAAGTGTGGAATCTCGTACTTGCTCTTGTCAATAAAACCTCCTGGCTCCCCGACCTCGCTCGCGTGCCCCCGCCAAAAGGAAGGCGTTCCAGCCCGCACAGGAATGCCGTGTGAGCACCGGCCACAGCCAGCGGGCGGGCAGAGGACGCGCAGACCCCAGCCTGGCTGTGAGGGGCCCCGAGGTAGGAGCCGCCTGGCCAAGGTTGTGCGGCCGGCAAGGTTCTCAGGCTCCTGTTGTCACAGGGACTGCTGGGAGGAAGCCAAGAGCAGCAGGAAACCTCGAAAGGACGTCCTGTTGCAAACGGACAGCAGCGGGAGGCGTTGAGGCTGAGATGCCAGGGTCCCTCGTGCCCGTCCCACTGACGCAGCACAGCGCGGGCCTCACCCCATGTGCCCAGGTGGCCAGAGGGACAGCAGAGCTCCAGGCAGCAGCTGCCCTGGGCCCCCAAGCAGGGCTGTGGAAGGTCACGGGACAGAGGCCCTGCTGTTGGGACTCGGAGCCTTGGTGCGTACCGTTGAGCACCCTGCTCCTGAGTGCCACAGTGTCAGGTTGGGGCGGGACGGCTGACGGCACCCTCCGAGGCGTTCCTAGTCACCTCGGCACGGTCAGATACGTGGAATGAGACAAAGGATTACACCAAAACCACTGCTGTCCTGAGCACCCCGTTCACAGCTGCTGTGGGACAGAGCTGAGGTGCTTCGTCCCAAGAGCTGGGGTGTGGCCCAGCCAACAGGGAAGGGCCCATGTTCTGCCCTCCGCCAGCTTATGATGGTGCCCATTGGTCCCCACTGTGGGGAAAGTAAAGGAAACATTCCTCCTTTGTGGACTAGATTTCTATTAATTTATTTAAGGCAATTAATGAATTAGTTCTGGGGACAAAGGATTTGTAAAACGTTACACCAAAAGAAAAAACTACGAGTCAAAATACAGCCACTCAAGGGGCTCAGCCTCTGTCCCCTAGGGGTGTGACCTCCCCAGGAAGCCGGGGTGGGGGGCCCACAGCAGAGCAGATCAGCAGGAGGCTGGGCATGGCACCTCAGAATAAGTTAAATAAGAAAGCCCGAAAGTCTCTAGAGCAGCGTCCTGCCACCTCCCCCAGCTGCGGGTAGCAACCAAAATGTAGTGCTTAGAGAGCTGCCCACTCCTAGCCACCCCCAGGGAGGACTGCGAAGCAACGCCAGTCCAGCTACTGCTCTGAAGCACTTCTCTCCCCCTAAGGCATTAAGGTAAACCAAGTTCCAGTAACTTCCAAGTCTCTGAGGCTGCCGGTGCCAAGGCTCCCCCTCCTGGCCTGCGACAGCCTGCGCTGAGGAGGTGGGGTAACAGGCGGAGTTGAGGGTGTGCACCTCGCCTTGAGGGCCTGGCGCGCAGCCGATTGGTCTGACAGGAGGAGAGCAGTGCCCCCAGCCAGTCTCCAGTGACGGGGGCCCCTGCAGGCCTTGGGGCTCTCCTCAGCGGCTCATGCAGTTCTGGACGTCCACGAAGCCCAGGCGTTGCCTGCGTTTGCGCTGCTCTGTCATCTGGGGTCAGACGGGTGCACGGTCAGGACACAGGTGCCCAGTCCCCACGGGCCCAGCTGCATTGCAGCGTGCGTGCCAGCCTCACCCTCGTCTCAGCTCGCTCATCACAACCCCTGATCTGGCACAGCTGGGAGAGGCCCTGCCTACCGGAGGGGCCACCTGATGGTACTGCCGGAGGTGGAGGCGGCTACTGCGGGCAAGGGGGTCTCAGCAGCAGCAGGACGCCTGAGCCTCCCGTCACCAGAGCCCCTGACTTGCAGGCGTTGCCCAGCCCAAGCGGGCCTCACAGGGACCTGGCAGGGACCCCGAGGCAGGGCTGGGGAGGGCGCACACCTGCTCCTTGAGCTCGTTGAGCTGGGCGGTGAGGTGGGACACCAGCTTCATGGTGGAACCGAGCTTGTCCTGAAGGATCCGGATCTCGTTCTGCTCACCCTCACCCTCATTGCTCACCAGGGACATGGCCCGCATCCGCGGGAACCAGTCCAGGTTCTTGTTCTGCAAGAGACCCGCAGGCGGCTGTAGCAGGCTTGGCCAAGCAGCAGCACCTTGCTTTGGGAAACGGGTTCCAGGGCAGGCTTCTGCCACACCCTTGACAAAATTCCTGGCCACCATGGGTCCTGGGAAGATCCGAACTGGCCTGGGTCCCCTGGGAGTCACCTGCTGTTAGGTGGCCTCACCGCCTGAGCCGGGTCCTTTGCCGGATCAGTGCCATCTGTTTACGCCCCGGCATGGTGGCGCAGGGGGCCTCTGCACCCAGACCTCGGCTCTCCTTCCTCCCAGCCGCCCCACACCCCAGGAAGCCATGAGTCAGACAGCGGACACGAGCGGCGGCTCCGTGGCAAGGGCTGGCATCTGACACATCTCTGCGAGGCAAAGCCACGTCCCCGGGACACCAAGCCGTGTTTGGTCCCTGTTAGAAACTGAACTGCCAGGGAGTCCCGTAAACCTGTACACGAGAGCGTTCAGAAAACAGTCAGGACAAGCAGAGCTCCTCCCTTTTGCCTTCCCTGCGGCAGCTCCCCTGGGACAGGCAGTTGGTCACGTTCTATTTCATTCTCTAAGCCTGATCCTGGCAGTTTCTCCAGGCTCCCCCTGGGCCCAGGACTGTTCAGATGTCAGGAAGCCGGCTCTGCTCTTGCCCAGCTAGAGGAGGTCTCCCCACTCCACGCCTCAGCATCCCCACCCCCAGGAGCACGGTGCCCTCGCACTCGGTGAGGCCCTCACGCTCGGCCATCACCGCTCGGTGTCCCACAGCATACGGCCACTCGCACGCAGCAGCAGGCAGCAGGCAGGACTCCAACAAGTGTCCACAGCTGTCCACCCCTGGGCCTCGCAGGACTGTGGACAGATGCGGTCCCTCCTCCAGCAGCCAGGGGACAGGGAACCCCAGCCCACTGGCACCTTGATCATCTGCGCCACGTAGCTCTCAGGGCCCGTGTAGTCCGTCTTGTTCTTCACGCGCACCAGCACGATGAAGTGCAGGTAGCTCCACATGTTGTGCTCCAGCTTGATGTGCTCCTCGAAGGACACCGTCTTGTTGTCAAACTTGTCCCTCTCCAGACCTGGGGGGCAGGGGCAAGAGGCCTCAGCCTCCAGAGCCACGTGGGGGCCCCCGATGGAGGGGACCTTTGTTACGACAAGCACCAGCGGACGGCTTAGGTCACTGTGTTTAAGGCACCAGTCACTTTGCCATGGAGACCCTGCCCTGCCCAGCTGCAGCCCTCCCGCAGTGGCAGCTGGGGACTCTGGGAGCAGCGCCACACTTCCCTGCTGGATGCAGTGTGTTCTTTGGGCGACACCACCTCAGCCTGAGGGCTGGGAACAGCACCGCCCCAGACCTACAGCTCGAGGCCAGCAGTGGTTGAGCTCATCTATCAGCCCAGCAGCAGAAGAGACGGCTCTGCCCCTTCCCACTCCCTTCTGTCCCGCAAAGTGCAGGCACAGTCTCGCTGCCCTCGGCCCTGCACCCGGTGGGACCCCCAGCAGCCGCAGGGTGTCCTGGCCGCACCGCAGATGAAGCACGTGGTCTTGAGAATCTCCTCCTTCTTCTGCTTCTCGCTTCGCAGGTCGGCGAAGGTGTCAATGATCACCCCGAAGATGAGGTTCAGCACGATGATGATGACGATGAAGAAGAAGAGCAGGTCGTACACCACTCGGGCGGGGAACAGGGACTCCTGCGGGGGCGAGACAGCGAGGCTGGGCCCAGGTCCCCAGGCCGGGCGGGGCAGGACAGGACAGGCAGCTGGGGGCGGACTGACATTCAAGGGCTCTGCTGCCCGAGCCCAGTCCCAGATCCCAAGGCCGCCTCATGAAGCTGACTCAGCCTCTCGCCCTGCCTCCGGCCGTGCAGAGGCCGGAAACGGGAGCCCCTGCCTGACTCACACCTCCCCGGCCCTGGGGCCAGGTCTGCTTGCCAAGGTCTCAGTCTGTGCTGAGCTGGGAGGAAGAGGGAGGTGCGAACAGTCTCCTGGAAGCCAGCTGCAGTGGAAGGCAAGGAAGCCGGCCTTACAAGTGGGATGGGGTCCACAATGAAGGCTGAGGGGAGCCTGGCTGGGTCTCCACAGGCGCCAACCTGCACGGGGCGGGGGCATGCTCACATCCTTGGAGGGCTTGCGGAGAATGTCGCCCACGCCGCCACCATTGCGCAGCCCGTGGTTCATGACAGTGACGATGCACATCAGCAGAGTGTCACAGGCTCGCTCCATGCTGTCGGCCTCCTTGTCCTCTGTGAGTGGATAATGTCCTCAGACCCAGGCCACCTGCCTGTGCCCCACCTTCCCAGATGTCCCCCGACACCCTCACCTTCCAAGACCTCGGGCACTGTGACCTCCGCCACACAGTCCAACTTGTCCCCACTGCACGTGCCCACAAATGTGGCAGCTCCATGTGGCACCCCCAGGGGGTTGGCTGAAGGGGCAGGGACAGAGTCACCAGGCGGTCCAGAGGCCTGGCCTTATCACCCTCTTGGGGCTGTACCCAGCATCACATGCTCCATCACATGCCTCCCTTGATCCTGCCTGCTCCTACTCAGCCTGGCTACAGAGCAAGAGCTTCCTGCCTCTGCGCCCCTGTGTCCAGGCTAAGAACAAAGATTGATCTCTGTCACCCTGGGACCAGCACACAGGCAGGACCTAGACCTTGCTAGAACCCAATGGGAATCACCCATCCATTGTGGGGAGCTACGGAAGCTGGAGATCACTCACGTGTGGGGCTAGAGCAAGGCCAGCCCTGAGAACATGGAGCACCTTAGGCAAACTAAGTGAACAAGCTGTTTCCGCTCTGAGAACTCGAGGCCCCGAGGTGAGCCAGGTGATCAAGTTACTAGGCAGAGGAGTTTCAATTAACAATAGCCTCCCGTGTGTATAAATAAACATACTGCTGTGGTTGGATGGTTCTTTCTCTCTCACCAGGAGAGAGGGCTCCACCTGACCTCAGCTTTCTGCATCCTGACTTTTGTCTCTATTTCTTCATCATCCACCATCCTCCCCCCGAGGAATTCGAGAGCCACACTGGCCCCAGGCTCACCCACACCCATGCCCAGGAGGAAGCCCCCAGACCTTGGGAGTGGTTGCCAGGCAGCCGGTCCACCTCAAGGATGAAGTCGTCCTTGAGGAAGAGGAAGCCCACGATGGAGAAGAGGTAGACAAGTATGAGGGCCAGCAGGGCGGTCAGCAGGATGGAACGGCCGTTTCGGGTCACACTTTTGATGACATTGAACAACGTCTCCTCACGATAGATGAGGTCAAAGAGCTGCCGGGCAGGAGTGGAGCATTGAGGGGCTGGGCCAGCCACCTCCCCGGGGATACCGCCTGACCCCCACAGGCTGCCCTGGGGGTCTGCACTCAGGAGTAATGGCAGAAGCTGGCGTTCCAAGGCCAGGGGAAGGTGTGCGGGTGGGTACAGTGCACTGCCTAAGCACTAGGCGCACCCTAAGCACTGGGGAGCCACCAACAGCTCATGAGAGCCCCTCGAGCCCCAGCCCACCCCCAGCCCTGGCCGCAAGCGGGCTCACCAGGATGCTGTAGAAGAGCTCGTGGGCGAAGAGGCCCAGGACACTCGTAAGGATGTAGCCCACGTGGTACAGGAACTCCACGTCCATGACCATGGCCTTGTAGCCCCGGATAAAGGTGCCTCGGTTGCCCACAAAGCTCACCACGAACACGATCTTGTTGGTCAGCTGGGTGAGTCAGGGACAGGGTCAGTGCCTGCCGTGTACCCTCACTGTCAACCCGGCCACCAGGCCTAGCCAGTGCCAGCCCAGAGGAGCACGTCTGGGCTCCTGGGGCTCAAACGGCATCCAGGAAGAGTGGGGTCCAGGCCCAGGAGGACAGCCACATCACGGACCACCCACAGCTGGTACAAGTGGGAAAGGGCCCCTGCTCAAGGCACTTGGTTCCCAGCTGTCAGGAAACCATCCTCAACCACTCATCTGAGACATCCCTGGTGTCTCTGGACAGTGATGAGCAGCGCAGGACACACAGCAGTCCTGTGGCTCCTGTCTGTCTGTCTCAATACGGGCCGCCCCTAGCTATGGTCTGCAAGGAGCTTGGGGGCCCGACCCAGGGGAGACGGCTGGGGGCTCCCTCTGGCACTCACGTTGAGGGCGCCCAGGATGTTGAGCGTGGGCCCGATGCCCAGGTAGTAGATGGAGCGCAGGATGAGCGCCACGATGAGGGGGCGGATGCTGTAGCGCTTGGTGAACAGAGCCGCGATGGAGAAGCAGATGAGGATCCAGAACAGCAGCGACATGAGTGGGGAGCCCAGCACGCCTGGGGGCAGGAAAGCGGGGAGCGGGGCTCACTCAAGCCCACCACAGCCCCCGTGCGACCCCCGAGACCCCAAGGATCCCCCCCTTTCTGGGAGCCTGCCCTACTGAGTTCCCGGTGCCTGGTTCCAGCCGCCTCCACTCCCGCACCTCAAGGCCTAAGGGGTGCACCCCGTCCAGCCGCTGCTGCCACAGCCGGTTCCTGGCTCCCACCTGCATGCGTGCTCACGGGCCCCGGCCTCACCTGTGGACGCGCCCTCCACGTAAGGGTAGAAGAAGGCGATGATGATGTTGATGAACACCGCCAGGTTGAAGGAGATGCTGCCCCACAGGGTCATGCGGCGGGAGAACCAGTAGATGAGCGGCATGCCTGGGCAGAGGGGTGGCATGCTGCCGTGGGGTCCCTTAGGCCTCTGCCCGCCCCGCGAGGGGTCTGCTGCCCTCACACGCTCCTTTCTGGAGGTGTGAGCGGAAGAGCCCCTGCCTAGGGCGGGTTGGCAGCCAGGCGCCCAGCTGCGGAAAGCCAGGGAGGCGTAGGAAGCCAGCCAGGGACCCGCGAGCGCTGCCCTCCGCCCCATGCTCACTGCGGAGCTTGCGCTGCCACTCCATCTCGTTGTGCAGGAAGGAGGACTGGTCGAAGAAGTCGCTCACTTTGCTGCCCTGCTCGTCCTGCTCCGTGGTGGTGAAGAGCCGGTGCTTGGTCTCCTCCGTCAGGAACTGGCAGATGGCGGGCACCGGGAACACGATCTGCTCCATGCTGCGGTCCTGCCGCACGATCTGGCACACCGGGACTCGGTCACACCTGGCCGAGGCCCTCGCTCACCCCAGCCGCATGCCCAAGGGCCACACCTCGATCTGCGACGTGTGGTTCTCATAGTAGGCCAGCGGGTCCTCCTCTTCCTCTGGCGCTGGCGCTGAGGACTTGAGCATCTGGGACAGCTGCTTGTTGTTGAGGCTGAGCTGAGGTCACGGAGGGCGCCAGGTCAGACCAGACACCGCCACAGCCTGCATGGCCCCAGAGCCCCCACTGCCAGGCCTCAGCCCCATTGCGAACTGCATCCCCCCGAGCCAGCCAGGCCACGCCAACCCAACCAGGACCCAGCGGTGGGGGGCAGGCGCCCAAGAGGAGAGTGGGAGGGCCTGGGCCAGAGAAGCCCACCGGACAATCCGAGCCCCCATGCGTCCTGCCAAGTGCAGCCTGGCCCCTGCTGGAGGCTCCCAGTCCTGAGCACACCCACGCGGGCCTTGCCTCCTTTTCTAAGCCAGCGACCCACTGTCTCCTCCACGCCCCACCCCTCAAATGTTGCCCAACTCTGATCTGCGCTCCCCACTCTGCCTTGAGGGGCAGCCCACCCCCAGATTCCCACAGACCCTCACTTCTCAGCTCTGGCTGCCCCGCACCTCGGGTGTACACTCGCCCCCCTTCCCCAGATACTAGCCATCCATCTCCCGCCAAGCCCCACCTCTCCAGCCCCACCCGTGGCACCCACCATGGAAGAGATGCCCTCGGCCTCCTCCTCCTGGATGCGCTTCACGGGCTTCAGCAGGTGCTGCAGCTGTTTGTTGTGCCTGGAAAGCTGAGCCAGAAGGCAG
>NW_004955437.1:2078136-2099436 GCF_000276665.1 Chinchilla lanigera | reverse complement strand
GGGCTCACCTCGGAGTTCTCACGCTCCTCCTCCTGCACGTAGGCCTTCTTGATGACGTCCACCTGGGGAGCAGCACCTGCTCGAATGCCTTTTCCTGGGCAGTGGGGCCAGCCGGGCTCTCACCCCTCCCCAGCACACCCGCTGTCCCATCCTCGTGCCCGGGACCAGCCCAGTCTCACCAGCTCCTGCGGCCGCAAGCTGATGAGGATGCGCTCAGCGTTTTCACTGTCGTGCCGGCTCTCCATCAAGGCCAAGAGCAGCTTGGAGGCATTGTCCTGGGGGGCAGGGGGCACAGGCCACAGTCTCAGGGCCCCACTATACGCCCCACAACCTCCTCCTCTCGCTCCTCCAGCCCCCAAGTCTGCCAGGACCTTCTCCACCCCAGGCTTGCTGAGAAGGGGCTGCGTGCCCGCCACACCCTGCGGCACACATGCTCACACCCCAGGCCCACGGACGGCAGGAAGCTGTGGTGCGCCCGCGACGCGTTCACTTCCGCAGCAAGTGCCTGCCAGCGTGTCTGCTCACACAGGCACTCGCGGGTTACAGCGTGCCCGTGACACGTGTAACCTCCACACACCACCCCAAGCTCGTGCTCCCGCAGGATGCCGACATCACAGTCCCGCGTGCGCTCGACACACAGGTCACGCACGCGCATCACACACGCACGTGCCCGCTCCCCGCCGGCCCCACCTTGAGCTGCAGCACCAGGTCCACGCGGTACTTGCACAGGGGGCTGATGTCATTGAGGATCAGCGCGGTGATGATGTCTATGCCGTTGGACTCGTGCGTCACGATGCAGGTCTAGCAGGAGGCAGTGGGGACCAGCCCGGACTCCTCAGGGTGGCCCCAGAGCCCTCAACCGCCCCCCCACCGCCCTGCCCCTCCGCCAGCCCCCCACGCATCCACGCTGCCGTGCAGCCGTGCGCTCACCTGGTTCTCGTGGCAGGGGCCCTGGCAGTACTCCGTGAGGGTCTCCAGGGTCTGGGTGACGAGGCCCACATTGTCCTCGTTGATGTAGAGCCCCAGCAGCCCCAGGCCGCCCGTGGTGCTGCCGCACATGATGTCCAGGAACTGCAGCGTCTCACACACCAGGTTGTAGTTGGTCTTGTTGTTCTGGCAGCGCAGGAAGTTCTGCGGAGCAGAAGGTGGGCGTGGCGGGCTCCAGCGGAGCCTCAGGAGGGGGCACGAGGTGGCTCACGCAAGGTCACGACGCGGGGCAGTCAGCCACGGAGCAGCCGTGCCCAGCCAGGCCATGGGCACCAGGTACAGTGCCCTCAGTGCGACGGGTGGCGGTCGGCACGCCGGCTGCGTGGTGGGGACCGGCCGGGGCGGGCGCATGCTCACCTGCAGGTCGCGGTTGTGGTTCTCACACAGCAGCTGCAGGAAGCGCAGGATGGGCTGCATGATGAGCACCGACGTGCCCATCTCGTTGCTCTGCGCACGCTCGCTCACCTCGTGCCCCCTGCGCAGGCTGGGGCCCAGCGAGTATCCAGACGGGGAGCTGGGCATGGAGAAGGAGGCCACGCGGCCTGCGGGGGCGGGGGGCCTGGTGAGACGGTGACACCGCATGCCCGTCCCCTCCCGAGCCACCCCTGCACACCACGCCCCGTGAGCCCTTGGCTCTGCACCCTGCGCCCCGACCTTTGGCGGCAGGGCCGGGCAGCTCCCGGTCCTCACGCGGCTGGCTCCCCAGGTCGTTCATGTTCACGGCCACCGTGGACTTGGTCTCCTGCTGGGCCCGCTTCATGCGGTCGTGCAGCACCTTGAAGAAGCGCTCAGACTTCTTGTCGCTTGTCATCAGGTTGTAGAAGGACTTCTAGGGCGCAGGAGCGGAGGGAACAGCTCAGCACCGGGCCTGGCCCGCAGTGGCTCTAAGGGCCCCACCCCATGTGGCAGGAGCAAAGACGGCACAAGCAGGGCCCCTCCGCGCCCCGTGGATACTGAGGCTGGAGGACACAGGGACACTCGGGCCCCCGAAGAGGTGGGGGTGGGAGCCGGGCCGTCAGAGGTGGCAGGGAGGTGAGGGCCGGAGGGCACCCTGCCCGGTGCAAGGCAGAGCCCTGCACTGCCCTCTCCAGCCCCGGTGCTGCCCCTGGTCCTCTCTGCTCCCCCCATGCAGCCAGGGGATCCCCAGGATGTCTGAGTGCCACCCCAAACCTGCAACAGCTCCACCTCCCCGAGCACAAAAGCCACAGCCTCAGTGCCCTCCAGACCAGACCATGGCTGGGCACCTCCGACCCCAGGTCCTCTGCACTCCACCCGCTCCGGCCAGTGAGTGTGTGTCTGTCCCCGTCCTTCCCTGCAACACAACCCTGCCTCGGAGCCTGGCCTGACCCTGCTCTCCACACTGCCCGCGTCCCCGCTAGGGTGTGCGCACCAAGAACATAGGGCTCGGCTCCTCTCACGACTTGACCCTCTCTGCCTAGCATGCTGCGGGCGCGCAGGGCGCGCGGTGCTGGCGGTCAGATGTGAGGACGGGGCTCAAGCAGTTGGTGAGGCTTCCAGGGGGGGCAGGGCTGGCGGGATGCCGAAGGAGGGGAGGCCTGCAGCCATGCCCCTCCCACACCGGCCCCTCCCGGGCGGGAAGTGGCCCCAGCACCATGCAGCCACCCCGCCCGCACCTGGATCTCCGTGTTGCCCCCGTCCAGCAGGCGGATGGCCAGGCCGATGCTCTCCTGGAAGATCTTCTCATTCTTGGTGCTGGTGATGAGGTCGCACACCAGCTTGGTGGCCCCCTCCTTGTCCAGCCGGCACTGGGTGGCCCCGATCGCCGACCAGTCTTGGTCCAGGCCTGGAGGAGGGCCGCACTTGAGGGAGGGCTGCCAGGGTGGCAGAGGGGAGGAAGGGCCCAGGCGGGGGAGAGGAGGCCGCAGGAGGCGGGGGCGGGGCGGGCAGCACTGACCAGAGCCCACAGGGTCCGGGAGGTCCCCTCGCGAGCTGGACTTGCGGTTCTGGAGGTAGTTCTGCAGCAGCATCTTGCGGAGCTGGTTGCCCTGGGGGAGGATGGGCGTCAGATGCCATGGCGGCCCTTGGCCCGGCCCCAGCCGCCACCCACCCCGCCTGCCCGCTCGCTCACCCGGTCGCCATACTTGTTCTTCTTGAGCAGCATCTGCTGCAGCGTCCGCAGCACCTTGATGCACAGCTTCTCCTCCGACTCCATGAGGTCCTTGGTGTGCTGGATCAGCCTGCGGGAGGCGGCTGTCTCGCACCGTCCCCCCCCACTCCTACGCGTCCCCCACGGGGCCCCCTGGCCCAGGCCACCGCGTCCCCACTGCCCCGCGCCCGGCCAGCCGGCACTCGCTCACTTGGACAGGAAGCCGCCGCTCTCGCAGCGCTGATAGGCCTCACTGCCCTCCAGGAAGAGCAGCTCGGGCCAGTGCAGGACGTCCACCAGCACCGACAGCTCAGCCAGCACCAGGGGCTTCAGCCGCTCCTCCAGGGCGGTGATGATGTCCTGGGCAGGCAGGGCGGGCGGGGTCACTGCCAGCGAGGGCCTGGCGTGACGCGTCGTGATGGCCACCCCGCCCCGACTCTGCAGCCCGTACAGTGCCCGCCCTGCCGGAGGGCCCTGCCCCAGGCCACAGGCGCCCACAAAGCCTGTCCCCAGCCTGGCCCTTCTGGCCCCTCCTCTGGCTCCGTGTGACCCAGGGCAAACTGCCCTCTCCGAGCCTCATCCTGTTCCAGGCCTGGGAGGCGGCACGGAGTGTGCGGGGTAAGCAGGGGCTCCAGACCCACCTACCAGCAGCCCCGGACTCCCCTCACCCCCACAGGCCCGCGGGGAAGGGGCGGGCCGCCCACCTGCAGCTTCTCGATGATGTTCTTGTAGTCCCACTGGTTGGCGGTGGGCGTGACGCGGGGGAAGGTGCGCGTGGCCGTCTTGTAGCTGGCGGTGTTGCGCTGCGCGGCTGCAGCACAGCTGGCCCCACTGCTGAGCAGCGAGCTGATGTGGGCGTCCAGGTCCATGGGCAGCGAGATGGCCCGGCCCTTGGCTGGGGGAGACGGGGGTCAGGGGGCAGGGCACACTGCACCGAGGGTGAGGACCCCGCTGGCTCCATTCGAGGGACTGAGGTACTCTCTTCCCCGGGTGGGGTAAGAAGAATCTGGCTAGGCATGGGGGTGCACAACGGGAAGCTCAACACTCTGGGAGGCTGAGGCAGGAGTATGCCAAGTGTGAGCCCAGCTGGGGCAACTTAACAAGATCCTGTCTCAAAATAAAAAGTGTTCTAGAAAGGCTGGAGATGTAGCCCAGGGTGCAAGCTCTGGGTTCAATCCTGGTACTGCAGAAAAGGGGGAAGAAGGGAGATGGGGAGGTGGGGAAGGAGGGAGGGAAGGGACGGGAAAGAAAAGAAAGAAGAGGCACATACAGGCAGTCTCCGCCTCTGGTGCCACCTGACCCCGCCGGCCTCCTCCCTCCTCTGTCCTGCTCCTCTTCCCCTGCTTCCCTAAACTGGCCAGGCCACCCCACTGCCAGAACTGTGTGTAAACAAAACAGTGCACTGCCCTTGAGTTGGACAGTGCCACTCGGCTGCCCCCTCAGAGAGGTGGACCCCACTGGAGGGGACTTGCTGACAACCACCTGAGGCGCCAAGGGATGAGATGCTAAGTGTGAGGGCAGGCGCCTTGCAGCTCTGGGGTGCGAGGAGGGGAGGGCTGGTGTGGAGCTGTGGCACAGGCAGACTCACCCACCATGGCGAGGGTCCGGATGCAGACCTCCACGGAGCCCTTGTGCTGCTGCTGCAGCCACGGGCACTCGAGCAGCCGCGTGGTGGACTGCAGCAGCTGCACTACAATGGTCTGGTGTGTCTGCAAGAGGCCGCATGATGCCTGCTGCAGCTTGGGGTCCCCCAGGGCCAGCAACAGGGCCCAGAAGATGGGGGTACGCAGGACCTTCACCCACCACCCTGTACCTTCGTGCCTGTTAGAAAGCTGCCACCTTGTCTTGGCTGAGTGAATGCTGCACACCGTCCCCTGCCACCCCAGGACTGTCCCTAGCCCCTGGGCAGGACTTCCTGTTTGACAGTACCGTGCCCACTGCCACTCCTGACCCACAGGCACTGTGAGCTGATAGATGCTTTTTCCACTATCAGCTGGACTTGGGGCAACTCGTTACACAGCACAGGTAACTGTTACACTTGTTATCCCCACACACTGCCACGCAACAACAGCTCTGTTTTCAGGCCCTGCTCCCCTACACCAAAGCCAGCCGAGGCAGCCTGGGCCAGGCAGAGCCACTCACCTGCAGCGAGGTGCTGTTCTCAGAGAACGGGGAGCTGAAGAAGGCGTTGATCGTGTCCAGCACCACTGTCAGCACATACTTCTCCAGGGCGGGGTCAGACAGGCGCTTCTCACGCTTGCTGCACACCTGGGTGAGGAGAGGCCGCGGGGTCAGTGCGTGGGCCCCACTCCCACCGGTCCCGCCCCGGGGCGCCGCAGGACAGACCCGCGCCATGTCCAGGGTGAAGCTCTCGAAGAGGGTCCAGATGTGGTTGCTGGTATAGATCTCCTTCATCTCCACCTCCGTGTCCACGTAGCAGTGGTTCACGAAGTTCACGTAGGCCATCTTCACCTGGGCACAGGGGACAGGTCAGGCAGGTGCAGGGCCGCGCTGTCCCGCTCCTGCACAGGCCCCGGCCCACCCACCTCCCCGCCTCCCTGCTGGCCCCTCGAGGCACCACCCTCCACCCCACCTCGGTGATGCAGTCCTCGTGCGTCACCACCGACACCACGTCCTCCAGCGGCAGCAGGGACGTGCACTTGATCTCCGTGTAGACGTTCTTGCCTTCGGCGCAGGCGGCCAGCAGGTCCACCAGGGAGATGTGGTACATGAGGGGGCTGTGGTCCTCCACGCCGTCGCGCGCGGCCTTCATCATGTCCAGCAGGTGGGCCAGCGAGGCCTTGTCATTATAGAACACGACCACGTCGTCACCTGCGTTGGTCAGCTGCAGGGGGCACACAGCAGCAGATCCCTCAGTCCAGCTGCCCTGGATCCCGCTGCCCCTGCACATAGGTACCAGGGAGAGGCTGGGGCTCTGCCCACGGGGACGTCCTCCCTGCCCGAGCGGCAACTCTGCCAAGACCCCAGGACATCCTCCATCTCAACCTGCAGCCCGGTCCCTCCCCTCTGGGATTCCAGGGCAGATTTTTGTTTATCTCTTTTTTTTTTTTTCCAGTACTGGGGATTGAACCCAGGGCCTTTGCACTGAACTACCTTCCCAGCATTTTTCACACTTTATTTTGAGACAAGGTCTTACTAAGCTAAAGATGCCCAAGCTAGATTCGAACTCTCCATCCTCCTGTCTCAGCCTCCTAGCATGCTGGGATTACAAGCGTGCGACACCACACCCGGCCCCAGTGCAGAATTAAACCCTGTGGGGCACACCCTGCAGCCCTCTGCAGGCCCAGATCGCATCCTTCCCAGCGGGTGGGGCCGTGAGGCCTCCGGGCTGCCTCTCCCTCCCCACTCCTCAGCCCACCGGCGCCTCACCTCGGTCATGATCATGTCCTGGCACTTCTTGACGTACTTGCCCTCCGCCTTGATGACGGTGTGCAGGAAGTCCAGGTACTGCACGTGGCGCCCGTGCGTGGCCAGCAGGTGTACGAAGTGCTGCAGCACGGGCTCCCCGATCTCGGAGCAGAGCTGGTAGTTGTTCAGGAAGATGTGCTGCATGGTCTCTGCCTCCAGCAGCTGCGGGCACGCGGGCATCAGCACGGGTCCGGCGCCGCCCCGCACAGGCAGGCGCCCCAGGCCCGCACGCTCACCCCAGGCGTGAGGAAGAGGTGCAGGTGCTTGTGCAGCAGGGCCTGGTTGCCCGGGTTGCCGGCGCAGAACTTCTGCAGGAACTGGTGCGTGTAGCGCAGGATCTCCAGCATCTTGGCGTCTCCCTGCGTGCACGGGAGAAGGTGCTGGGCCCCCCGGAACAGGGAGGCCGGGCCACCTGAGCGGGCGTGGGGCGGCTGGGATGGAAAGGGTGAGGGGCGCAGGCCAGGGGTGGAGAGGAGCCCACGACTGGACTCCGGGCCAAGTGAGGTGAGGCCAGGGAGAAAAAATCGGGGTGAAACGAGGCCGCTAGAGAGCCCCCGGCCCAGGGAGGCTGGGGTCAGGTCAGGGCAACGTGGGCCAAGGGAAGGCGGCTGAGAGGGAGCCGGGAGGAGCTGCGGTCGAAGTGCAGCCGCGGGGTGAGCCGCGTGAAACCACAGTCCAGGTGGGTCAGGCTGGGGGCGGAGGTCAGCAACCAGGAGGACGCTAAGACTGGAGTCAGGCCCCAGGGGAGTCAGGGTGCAGGTCTGTACAGAGGCTCCCGCCAAGGCCAGCACTATGACCCGGCGTACAGATGGGCTGGGTCAGGCCTCACCATGGAGCTGCTGGGGGGGGGGGGGTCAGAGGTCGGAGGTCAAGGTCACCTTGTCATAAGGGATCTGCAGCAGGTCCAGCATGACCTTGTGGGCATCCATGTTCTTCAGAAGCCGCTGCTGCTTCTTCCGCATCTGCTCCCCGACCCCACACATCTTGTTCAGCCGCTCCAGGATCTGGGGGGAGGCAGGTAAGCCCAGGGCCCCCTCTATCCCCATCAGCTCCCCAATGCCGGCCCACCCCAGCTCACACAGGGGACGGGAGGGGGGTCACGCTGCTCAGTCAGCCCATCCAGCAGGCCAGGGATGCGCCAACGACCCAATTCCACCCACCCATAAAAGTAAATAGAACGGTATGATGGTGAAATGGAATTTCATTAAGTTCCCTCAGCTTTAAAATAATTCTGTCTGGCCCTTGGCAGGGCCGCTGTTAACACACCGGCAAAGCTGGAAGATGTCTCCGCAGAGGACAGGGGAGAAGGCGGGCGAGGCCGCCCTGCGGAGCCCAGCCCCGGCCCACGCGTCCCGCGCCAGCCACTCACGCCTTTGACGATCTGGTAGTTCTCACTGCCCTTCTCGCCCGGGGCCTCCTCGTCTGTGGGCCCCTGGGGGCAGAGACGGGCCCAGGGTCACAGTCTGCCCGGCCCTCAAGGGCTACCCTGCCCAGCTCCCTGCCCACGCACCTCCTTCTTGTCCTTGGCAGTGCCCGCCTCGCCCTCCTCGCCCTTGCCGCTGCCCTTTTTGTCCACCCACAGCTCTGACTTCTCCACCATGGTCCGCAGCCGGTCCAGCTCTGACTTGATCACCTTGTAGTTCTCCACATCCTGGGCCGAGATCAGCAGCTGCACCTGCGGGTGGGGGTGGGCCTGGCTCGTGGACGGCACCCCCGCCTCACGGTGATTCACAGAGCTCCGGCACTTTCCCCGGGCCGGGCGCCAGCCTCTCCCAGTGCCACCCTGCCACATCACCGGCTCCTCAGCCTCTACAGCCCTGCCGAAAGCTCGCCACCTCCAGGAAGCCTTCCCTGATGGCCACGGGCCTCCCTGCGCTCCCTGCCGTGGCTGCCACAGGACGTGGTTCCATCACCGGCTGACACGGGCGTCACTGGGCACTGGCTAAGAGGAACCTGAACTCCGAACCAGGGCCTGTGTCTGATTCCCATCTTCCCTACGAAGCTCCCTGTGCCTTGATTTACCCACTCCCATGGGGACTGAGAGAACCTCAGGGCCTGGCTCACACGGCACCCCGGTTAAGAGCCAGCCCCAGGCAGCAGAGGCATCTCACACAGAGCTGTCGAGAGGGCGGGACACGGTGACACCACGGTGACAAACCCCAGGGCCTCGGCAGGGCCGGGTGATGCACGCCAGGCCTCCCACAGCTCTTCACCCAAGAATGGTTTGCCTACTGCGAGGGGCCGCAGCACACACAGCCACTAAGCCAGGCAGGGGGAGCCGCAGGCGGCCAGAACACGACGGCCCTTACCCTGGGGGACCTGGGCAAGACCGAGAACCCCACATGTGCACCCCAAGCCCCGCCCAAGCCGCGAGCTCCTTCGCCACCGTTCACCTCAGTGCGCGGCGTGGGCTGAGGCGGGAGCCGAGGGGACCGTCACCTGCTTGAAGGTGTGCATGGCCTCCTGGCGCTGGCTGAAGTGCTTGAAGAGCAGCTGCAGGGCGCCCGAGACCAGCGGCGCGTAGTCGTGCATGGTGAGGTGGATGAGCACGCGCAGGAACATGCGGCCGCCCTCGTCGTCCACCTCCAGCATGCTGCTCGTCTTCCTGCGGGGCGGGGCGGAGGTGGGCCGGCGCTCTCTCCGGCCCCCTTGGCAGCGGGGCCCGGTGAGACGTGTGGTCAAAAGCTGCTATTTCCCATCGCTGTGCAAACAGCCACTGCTTGGGCCTCCCGAGGGCCCCTTGTGTCCCTGGGGCTGCCCCCGATTGAGCAAGCGCCTGAAGCAGAGACCCTCCTAGCGGACACACAGGCCCCACAGAGGTGAGAGAACACCCGACCCAAATGCAGCACTTCCTTCAGTGAGGCCCAGTGCCGTGTACCTGGTGAGGGTCCCCAGTAAAAACCAGACGTTTCCCGAGTGCCATGGAGCCGTCAGTGGGAACCGTAAGACGCCCTTTACACCTCCACCTCCCAGGAACAGTTTGTTTGTTTTTTTTTTGTCTTTTTGAGACAGGGTCTCGCTATGCAGTTCAGGCTGGCCTTGAGCTCACTTTCTAGCCCAGGCTGGTCTCGAACTCACAAAGATCCTCCTGCCTCAGCCTCCTGAGTGCTGGGATTACAGGCGTGCGCCACCACACCCGGCAGGAACAGTTCTAATTAATTAATTAATTAACAGTTCTAATTAATAGTTAAGGTGCTGATTCAGAGGCACATGTATCATGGTAGCTTCCATTTGTCTTCCTTGATATTGTGAAAACTATGGCTCGATGCCACCAGGTCCTCTGGGATCTCCTGGACTTTACTGTATTAATTTCAAATGCCTTCTGAGAAGGGGTCCGTGACCACGCTGGACACCACAAGGGCCAGGGCTCAGAATCAGCCCATCAGGGCAGTGACTGAGCGCACAACTCCACACCTCCTCCCGAGACAGGGGACCTCTGTCCAGCGGCTCCCCCAAGCCCGGTGCAGAGGCAGGGGATGACCTGCCCACGTGGATGCCCGAAGCCCACGTGGTCCCAGGCCCCAGGGGTTGGTCAGGAAAGGTCCCCAGGGACCACCAGCCCAGCCCCACTGCCCCCTGGCCTCACCCCACTCCGAACATTGCCTCCGCCTGCTCCCCAATGCGGTCCAGATTCATGTTGGCAGCTGTGGAGGGCAAGAGGGGCAGATGAGGTGCAGGGTAGGCCTACACCCAGGAAAGGTGGGGAGCAGAGAGACACCCGAAGCACCCCCTCGCCTGCCAGCCCGCCGGCCGGCCACTTCCAGGGCGGACACAGCCCGGATCTCTGCCACCCGGACCCCTGCAGGTAGGCGACCAGGGTCCCCGTCTGGCTCAGCCTCTGCCCGGCTGTGACTTTGGACAAATCCTGGCTCCCCTCTGGGCTCAGTTTCCCCAGTTAGGGGTAGAGGACTCCTGCCCTTCCCCTCAGTGTGCCAATCAAACCGGGCCTTGCAGAGGAGGGGCATTTGTGGGCTGGCAGACAGCAGGGCAGGGTGCAGTCCCCGCAGTCCATGCCCACCCCGTCCCTGCATCCCGGGCCGCAGGGGGCGAGCCGGCTCACTGGTGGAGTCGAAGGCGGGCGCCGTGCCATCGGCCCCGCTGTCCTGCATGGGAAACACCTCCACGAACTCCTTCTTGAAGACCGACAGCAGGTAGGAGATGCGGTAGTCCAGGCGCACGTTGAGGATGAACTGCGGGGAGGGCGAGGAGGACGGTGTGAGGGCCGGTCTGCGGCCGGGGGCCCTTCCCGCTCCTTGAGGGGTGACACGACCGCGAATGGCCTCTAGCATCCTGGGCTTCAGGTATGCTCTGGATGGAAAGTAATCAAGGCCCTCTGCCCAGGGATGCCCAGGGGACCCTCGGCTGGCTCTGCCCCAGCGGCAGGACCTGGCCCCTCCCAGCAGGGGGCACCCCCACCACAGGCCCACCCGGTCTGTCTCCCGGCCTGAGGACACTGACAGGAAAGGGAACTACACTCCCCAGGTCCATGGCCGACTCTTGTCATCCCACCCTCGCTGCCACACAGACCCTGGGGCTCTTGGGCACGGGAAGCTGAGGCCTAAGGACACGGGGTTTGCCCCTGGCCGGCCTCCGTGCTCACGGGGCACGGTCTGGCCATACCTCAGGATACAGGCATGGAAGCACCGGACGATCAGAAGCCCCTTCCCTGACCCCCGACCGGACCCTGGGCCAGCTGGGTCCCCATGTGGGCGGGCACTTTCCCATTGCATGGTGACCACAAGGCTCTCATCCTTCCCCGGGACCCCGCAAGACCGTTCCCCATGTGTTGCTGGTAGTCTTGGGTGAGCCCCGAACAGGGGTGAAGAAATCTCTGATCTCTAGCTCCATGCAGAAGCCATCACTCCCCCACTTTCCTCAGGGGGAGGTGGGAGATGGGGCCCGGCCCTGCGCACACTGGAGTCGCTGGAGGGTTTCTCACAGACTGTGGCCCCACCAAGCTGACGCACGTCCACCAGATCCTCGGGGGCGCTCCCACCCCCAGTCCAAGGACTGCACTTTGAGGACCGCTGGGCCAGGCGGCCGGTCAGCGTGCGGCCTCCTGGGCTGGACACTGGGCTCGGGGAGGGCTGCCCTGCCTGCCACCTGCAGGATGTCCAGGATCTTCAGCTTGGTCTCCATCACCACGATGGCCTCGTTGTTCTCGAACTTGCTCCTGTCCAGGGGCTCGGGGGCGCTGGCACCGGCGGGCAGGTTGGGGGCGCCAAAGACAGACTGCTTGCGGCTCAGCACCATGGTGGACATCATGTGCCCCACGCCCTGGATGGACCGCCGCACGTTCTTGCCTGCAGGTAACAGGGAGGGGGTGCGGTTGGGGGGAGGTGGGGTGCACACACCGTCCCCCTCAGCTGTAGGGCCCAGGCTCGCCAAGGAAGGGCCAGGGCTAACCCAGCAGGCTTCCTGGAGGAGGTGATGGGGCGGGTGCCCCCCAGCCAAGCGCCGACAGCAACTTGCCAGACCCAGGGGTCACCATGACACCCAGCAGGCACCCCCTGGTCCAGCCCAGGCTGCAGCCCACAGACCCCCCTTGACACAGCCAGGAGGAGGAGGTCACAGGGGCCTGAGGAGGAGACTGCTCAACCCAGGGCAGTGGGGGGCCAGGCGGCGCACAGCCTCACCGCCGGGGTCCTCGTACGCCTGCAGCACGGCTGGGGGCCCCTGCACGCAGTCAATGATGCCCAGCAGCGTGCGTGTGAGGCGCAGTAGCTCGCTGAAGCTGTAGAAGCCGAAATAGATGAGGTTGTGCGCCAGACTGACCACCTGAGGAGGGGCGGGGCCGGTGTGAGGGGCGGGGCCTTTGCGGTGGGCGGGGCCGAGACAAAGCTTGAAGAGCGAGCGAGCGGGGATGGGGATGTGGACGTGGAGGCGCTGCCCTTTCCCGGGTGTGGAAGTGTACAGCTCCCCTCACCCCCCACCCTAACCCTGTAATCCCAGCACTCTGGGAGGCTGAGGCAGGAGGATCGCAAGTTTGAGCCTAGCCTGGGCAACTTAGCAGCAACTTATTGAGACTGTCTCAAAATAAAAAAAATCCAGAACTGGCTGGGGATGTAGCTCAGGGCAAAGGGCCTGGGGTTCAATTTCCGGTACCCTCAAAATGAAAGAAAACACGGCTACAGCTGGGGGAGTCCTGGCCATCTGTGTGGCTGCCCCCCCATGCTGGCTGGGGGCAGGGAGGAAAGCGGGGTGCAGACGGAGGCCCAGCGTGGGGGAGCCGGAGCCCGCCGAGCCGCCCACCTCGTAGGTGAGCATGTTCTTCTCCTCGTTGGCGAAGGGCACGGCCTCGCTGACCACGTTGTTGAGGTAGTCCTCCACGAACTCCATGGTGCTGGCGAACTTGTTCTTCTTGTCGTCTCGGGAGGCGTTCAGGTTGGAGTCGTAGCTGGGGCGGAGGAGGAGGAGGCGGTGGCGTGAGGGTCCCGCGTGCCACCCCTGGTCCCGCTCGCTCCGCCCCCCAACCCTCCCGCCGCCCTCTCACTCCTTGATGGTGATGGCCGTGGGGATCTCGGTCCAGAGGCGGGCGAACTTGACAGGTGTGACCAGCTCCTGGGGGTCGCGGTCCACATGCACGTGCAGCATCAGGTGGCAGAAGGAGGCACGCAGGTCGAAGGGCAGCATCTCGTCCGCCATGCACAGGAAGATGAGGTCCACGCCCAGCTGCTGGGAGATCTCGTCGATGGCCAGGTACTGGCGGTCCAGGCACATACGGGCGAAGAGCTTCAGCTGGTACCTGCAGGGTGGGAAGGGGAGGGCGCAGCGGGCAAGGCTATGGGAGGGGCCAGCACTTGGGTCTGGGCTCGGTGAGGGCCCAGGGTCACCAAGAGGCCAAGGGCCTGGGAGGCTGAGGCAGAAGCATGGCAAGTTCAAGCCCAGCATGGGCAACCTAGCGACTTAGCGAGGCCCTGTCTCACAATAAAATTTTTAAAGGAGTAGAGATGTGCTGGGTGTGGTGGCACATGCCTGTGATCCCAGCACTCAGGAGGCTGAGGCAGGAGGATCACCTTGAGTTTGAGGCCAGCCTGGACTACATAGATGAGACACTATCTCAAAAAAACAAAAACAAACAAAAAAAGTGGAGATGTAGCCAGTGAAGGCCCCGGATTCAGTTCCCAGTACTGCAAAAAAAAGTGGCGGAAGGACTTGGTGAGACAACGCACCGGCCACTGCAACGGGAAGCACCCGGATGTAAGGGTGGCAGGAAGCCCACGTGTGTGATGAAGAGTAAGTGCAACTGTCCCCTTCTGGCTCAAAACGCTCTGGCCCGGCCAGGATAGGCCCGTGCAGGGAAGAGGCGGCTGGAGGGGGCAGAGTGGGTGTGTGTGGCCTGCATGGCAGAGGGTAATGGGTCGGGGAGATGGCTCTGCTCCGGGCCCTGTCACATCCCGGCCTCCTCCTGGGGACCAGGTTACTCCAGTGAGCTCTGCAGCCCGACAGCCTGAGCGGGAAGCGGGACTCGACACTGTGTGACCTCCGGCGAGCTCCTTGATCTCTCTGTGCTTCTGCTTCCCCAGCTTACAAGGAGGGTGATGAGCGGAGGGTGAATGAGGGGCCGGTGGGTGCTGAAAGCAGTGGCTGGTATGTGGTGGGCAGTCAGGAGGCCCATCGGATACCTGCTATCAGATCAGGTTTCTTTTCTCTTTTGTTTTATTTTATTTATTGGTACTGGGGCTGGACACAGGGCCTTCACACTGAGCTACACGTCCAACTCTTATTTTCTGTTTTGAGACAGGGTCTCACTAAGTCACTAAGCGGCCCAGGTTTGGTTCGAACTTGCAGTCCTCCTGCCTCAGCTTCCCAGCATGTGCCAGGCCCTGGGGTGCCTCAGCTTCCTGCCTCGAACTTGCAGTCCTCCTGCCTCAGCTTCCCAGCATGCTGAGGTTAGGTTTTTCTGAAGCCCGGTCCCCGTGCTGATCCTGGCCTCAGGGCCACCTGGCGCTCCTGGGGTTGCACGTGGCCCTCCTCGCACCCTCCCGCCTGCCCCCCACGCCGCTGGCACTCAGCCCCGGCCCGCACCTGTAGTAGCTGAGCACGTTCTCGTCATGGGCATTGCCCGCCCGCGCCTCCTGCGCCAGCTGCCGCACGCTCTTCTCGTGGTGTTCGTTGTTCCTGTCGGTCCACGTGAGCCACACCTCCTCCTCCGAGTACTCGATGCTCAGGTACTCGTGGGACTGGGCCATCTCCTTCACCGGCCGGAGCCTGCGGACCAAGGACGCCTCACGTCTGCCGCTCACTGTGGGACCCTTGCCTCCGGGCCCTGCCTGGCCACCCCAGGGCCTGGCACAGAGCCGGCACAGCAGCACTGGTCCCTGTCTGCAGAGCGCAGGGTGCCCTTCTAGCCTGAACCCCACAGGCCCTGAGCTCAGGCTGCCCGCCCCCGCGGTGCCCAGAGAGCGCCCCGCAGCTCACTCGGTCTGGATGAGGATGTCACTGTTCTTGGGGTCCAGCACACACTTGCAGATGAGCTCCTGGGTGACGGGGATGGCGATGTGGTTGGACACACACAGGTCCGAGAGGTAGTCCAGGAACCTGGGGTGGCGGCAGCAGGCCGGCGGGGCTCAGGCTCCTGCCCCCTCGCCCCAAAGAGCCCCTGACCGCTCCCGCTCCCCCGCCGGCTGCCTGGGCTCCTGGGGCAAAGGGGACGCACAAACACGATGCCTGTCGCCTGGGAAGGATCTGGGGCCCCTGCTCTAGCTGGGGTCACTCCTCTGCCTGCTAGATTGGGCCGAATCCAGGAAGGTCCCCCAGCGGGGCTGCTCTAAGCCCAGGGCAGGAGGAGCACAGGCGGGCGCTGCGCAGGACGGGCTGGGGGGCGCACCTGGGCTCCCGGTTCTTGCGCACGAGGCTCACGAAGGTCTCCACCTCCGTCTTGGTGATGTGCTTCTCCAGCAGCTTCCGGTTGTTATGCAGCAGGGCGGTGATGGTGTCCTCGGCCAGGATGTCGTAGCCGATCTGTGACTGCATCATCCCAAACTGCTTGGCAATGTGCTCCTGCGGGCAGAGGGCTGGGGTCACAGCGGCCCCGGGCCAGACCAGGCGCGGTGGCGCAAGCCTGTAATCCCAGCACTCGGGAGGCTGAGGCAGGAGGAGTGCTTCGAGTTCAAGGCCAGCCTGGGCTACACAACAAGACTCTGTCTCAAAAAAAAGGACACAGAGAGCCCAGCTCTTCTCCAGAACACTTCCCCAGACCCCAAGATGGGGACACAGCCCAAGTGGGGGACCCGCACCCTAAAACGGTGGCGGTGTGGGAAAGGGCAGGTCGGTGGTTGCAGAGCCATCTAGCCCCGGGTCAGCCTCCTGCCAGAGTGAAACCTCAGAGGCAGTGGCCACTGTCTGGCAGGGCCAGCTCCTTAGTGTGTGGGCCCAGCGCAAGATGATGCAGTAGAAATTCTGCTTCAGCTGGGCGTGGTGGTGCACGCTTGTAATCCCCGCACTTGGGACGCTGGGGCAGGAGAATGGTTGCGAGTTCAAGACCAGCATGGGCTACAAAGTGAGCTCACGGCCAGCCTGAAATGCATAGCGAAACTTGGTCTCAAAACAAAACAAAAAACCACAAAAACAAAAACATGGTCAGGCCTGGTGACGCACACCTGTATTCCTAGCACTCAGGAGGCTGAGGCAGGAGGATCATTGTGAGTTCGAGACCAGTCTAGGCTACAAAGTGAGCTCAAGGCCAGCCTGAACTGCATAGCAAGACCCTGTCTCAAAAAGACAAAAAAAAAAATTCTGCTTGAAAATGAAGAATTTGAAGCCAGGCGTGATGACTCAATCTCAAAAATAAGAAAGGGCTCCATGCCGATTCGACCCCCAGGACAGCAAATGAATAAATAAATAAAAAGCTCAAGAGGGCCCCAGCAGAGCATCAGGCCTGGGGAGGGCATCTGTGAGGCCCTAGCAGGCCGCACAGCCAGGAGGCAGCTGGCTGTCCCATGTCCCCATGGCGCGCGTCCAGGGTGCCGCACGGCCTGGGGACCTCACGGGCGCCCACCTGGTTCTTGCGGTAGTCCTCCTGGGAGTGCCGCAGCACGCGGTAGCAGAGGCGGAACATGTGCTGGTAGGGTGCGTTCTTCTGGTCCGACAGCTCCTCCAGCCGCACCAGGGGGCCTTCCCCGCCCTTGTCTCTGAAAGGGGCCTTCAGGATGCCGAAGATCTAGGGACAAAAGGAGGGTCTCCTGCACCTATCCCCCAACCCCTCAGCACCCTGGAGACCCTGAGTCCTGACTAACCCTCCAAGCCCCCAGGACATGAACCCCAAGCCGAGTCTCAGCTGGGCAGTCGCTCCTAGTCACCCTCACTCCCAGCTCCTGACCAAGAAGAAAGTGGGTGCAGTTACACAGATTTTACAAGTCAGGTTGGACAGAATGAGAAACTGTTCTAGAACAGAAGTGAAAGAAACAAAACAGCAGAACAGAATGAAAAACCTTAGTTGGAACCTGGTTAAATCGATATCAAGCACTGAAAAGATATTTTATAATCCCAGCACTCAGAAGGCTGAGGCAGGAGGACCACCATGAGCTCAAGGCCAGCCTGAACTATATAGTGCAAGACCCTGACTAAAAAAAAGACATTCTGGGAAAGCTGGAGACATGGGTATGGACTGGTATTACTGATGGTTTTCTCAGGTGGTGAAGGTGCTGTGGACATGTAGGACAGGAGGAGCCTGGTGAGGATGTCGCAGTACACAGCACTCTTGCCGAAATGCACGGATCAAAGGGGGACAGCAGACACAGGGCTACACAAAGCCAGGACTGCAAAACTGTCACCAGTGAGCTAAAGTGGTAAATAACACCACCATCACTGATCCACTCTTTAATACCTTCTCAATATTTGAAAATTCTTATGATAAAATATTTTGAAAGAAAAAAAAAATCTAAGCATAAGCCACTCACGGTGCTATAGGCCTGTAATGCCAGCACCTTGGGAGGCTGAGGCAGGAGGATGGCGAGTTCAAGCCTAGACTGAACAACTTAGTGACTTAGTGAGTCAAAAAAAAAAAAAAAAATGGGGACTGGGGATGTAGCTCAGGGCAAAGGCCCTGGGTTCAGTCCCTGGTGTTGCAAAACAAGTTTAAGAAAAAATTTTTAAAGTATATATAATTTTGTTAGGTATGAGTTTTGGACCCAGCATCTTGTGTTCAAATCCTGGCCCTGCGGCTTCCCCGCTGTGTGCTCAGGGTCAGGCGGCTCCCCCTGTGGCCCACAGATCCCCTTCCTTCCTCCTCTCTCTCTGCGGCGGGGACGGAGCCCAGCGCCTCGCACACCCAGGCCTCGCACTCAGGTAAGCACCCGCCCGAGCCGCCGCCCGTTTTCCACGTCTTGCGGGGGCGGTGCAAGCCCAGGGGAGAGCGGGGAGCCACACACACGGCCACGCGGGCGTCCTGCCCCGCCGCCACGCTCCCCGTCACCCGGGCACCTGTTTGAGGATGTTCTGCTCCCTCATCAGCTTCTGCCGCTCCCGGTTGGGCTTGGTGACCATGATATCCAGGACGTTCTGCCCATTGTTGGGGACATCGCTGACAAAGAACACCAGGTCCTCCAGCAGCTGGATGACAAACCTGGGCAAAGGGACGCCAGGTGACAGGTGTGACGTGCTGAGCCTGGGCAACCACCCCTCCCGGACACGGCACTCACGAGGCCCCTCACCGCCCTCTGCCGAAGCACAGGGCCTAGCATAGCATCGGCCTCACTTCTGTCCCAGCCCCCTCTGCCTGGTTCCTGCTGCGACCCGGGCGGCGCGAGCCCCGGAAGTCCCCGGCCCTCCCCGCGCCCACCTGCGGTCATTCTGGCTGATGAAGCCCTCGTTGAGTTTCTCCACGGCGCTGGCCAGCATGGAGCTGGCGTCGTTGGCGAAGTCCAGGTCACGGATCTCGGACACGGGCACAGACACGATGGCAAAGGCCTCCTTGTCCTCCTTGGTGGGGCAGGTGCCCAGCTGCAGGGACAGGGGTCAGCAGGGCAGCTGTGGTCGGCCCCAGCCCCGGCCCCGGCCGCGGCCCCAGCCTGGCAGCCGCACCATGAGGCGGATGGGCCGCTCCTCGTCCACGTCGATGGGCACGTTGGTGCTCTGGATCCACGTGTTGGTGCACAGGTGCCGCAGCCGCACGTAGGAGTTCCTGCAGGCGGGGGCAGGGAGTGCTCAGCCTTCCCCGACCGCACCGCACCTGACAGCCCTGCAGCAGGGCCACCCGCACGGCCGGGAAGCCCGCAGCCAGGGCCGCACGGAGGAAGTCCGAGCCTGGGCCTAACCCTGGGGCCGGGATTCGCACACACGAACGAGGCTACTCGGACTGTTTATCCCGTTTAATGTAGAACGGCATGTGCTTTGCAGAAACCCTCATCTGATTATGAGATACAAGACCGTCTTTTTTTCTTTTCTTTTTTGCCAGACTCAGGATTAAACCTGGGCCTTTGCACTGAGCTACAGCTCTAGCCCTTTTTATTTTATTATTATCATATTTTTAACTTTGAGACAAAATTTCACTAAGTTGCTAAGTTGCCCAGACTGGGCTTGAACTTTTAATTGTCCTGCCTCAGCCTCTCCCAAAGGGCTGGAATTGTAGGCACGCACCACCATGTCCAGCTACGAGATCATCTTTCTGCGATGAAAAATGACCTGAATCTCAAATGCATCTGGCCCCAAGACCTTCAGGCCAGAGACTGTGAGTCCACTGTCTCAGTTAACCCTCCCCGAAGCCCTGTGGGTGGGTGGACTGGATATTCCCACTTTCCAGATGAGAACGCAGAGGCAGAGTGACTGAGTCCACTGCCGGAAGTCATGCAGCTAGGTCCGGACTGATGCTTGGCAGGGCCAGGGGCCCGGGCTCCCCGCCATGTTCGGGCTTCCCATGCTGCTACACCCAGAAAAACTATCAGGCAGCCTGTGCTCGGTCACCCGGAAGGGCGGGACAGGCGCTGACACTGGACAGAAGCCCCTATCCATACGGTGGTAGAACTCAGGGGCCCCCTACCACTGAGCTATGTCCCCAGCCCTTTTGAATTTTTTACTTTGAGATAGGGACTCACTAAGTTGCCCAGGCTGGGCTTGAACCTGTGACGACAAGAGGCTTTTAAAAAGGTAATGAGCACAAGACAGCACCAAGCATGTTCAGAACCCAGGCCTGGGCACAGGGCAGGCAGGCAGTGACGGCCAGCTGCCTGCAGATCTGAGCTGACCCCAGAAGCCAAAGAACCTCAGGACAGAGAACAAGAGCATCGGAAGGTCCCCAGAACCCCCACAGCGCAGGTACACGGCACACACCCACCTCGGCACGAAGGAGTCTGTTTTCTGCAGGGTGGTGGGGTCCAGTTCAAAGAGAGAGGCGATGTCGTTGCCATGGGGCACGGCCACCAGGCGGTATTTGATCTTCTCCCCGGCGTTTCTGCGGCCTGCACGGCCCTGGGCCCCCTGCCGTGAGCCCCCAGGTCAGGCAGCAGCCCCTCCGGTCAGGCAGCAGCCCGAGTCAGGCCCTAAAACACGGGGGAGCCCACCCAGGGGCCTTCTCCTGCCCGCTCCCCTGACACGCAGCCCCGCCCTGTGCTCCCCAGGAGGCCCACGGTCCTCACCACTCCTGCTGCCTTGGGGTCTGGGGCATCGCCTTTGTAGCTGGGGTTTTCCTGGACAAACACAGGTCGGGGCTACTGGACACCACAGTTACCCCAGGACAGCCCTGGGCCTCTGCCCTCCCCGGGGCACCCACCCTCGCTCCCAAGCCCGTGTCACCCAAGGACAGCCACAAATGGCCCTATAGTCGCACACACACATATACACACACACTCATGTCCTCTACGCACTGCAAGTGGACAGCCTGGGGCTGGCATTGAAACCGGGGTGCTCTCCCACCGAGCTACACCCCCAGCCTCTTCTTTTTATTTTATTCTTTATTTTAAGACAGGGTCTCAGTAAATTGCCCAGCCTGGGCTCAAACTTGGAATCCTCCAGCCTCAGCCTCCCCAAGTGCCGATTACAGGCGGCACATGTGTCACCACCCCCAGCTGGAGTGGCACTTCTGCTGATGCTCCACTCCCAGTGCAGAGAAGAGCAGCTGGCTCACACCAGGCGCTTGGTGGTATCTGGCTCCTTACAGCTGCACGTTTATGTTCTGGTATCTGCTCAATACGCGCATGAGTGCAGCCACGCCAGGGCCCCAGGCTCAGGTGCCCACGTGTGCCGTGTGTGCAGGGCCCTCCTGGCACACGGCCCGACCCCTCGGGATGCCCTCTGCCTCCCGCTCACCTCAGCAGCCAGGTAGTTGCCTGTGGCCAGGTGTTTGAAGCGGTACAGGCCGTTCCAGTGGCCGGCGCCTCCGCGGCAGGGGTCGTGATGGACAACCTGGGGTGCAGGGGTGAGGGGCAAGGAAGGCAGCCTGGGGTCAGGGCAGGGCGTAAGTGCCACCCTGGGGGCCGGAGACCTGCAGGGAGCTGGGTGCTGAGCCTCCCGGGCTCCTGGCAGACCCCACCCTCCCGGCTGCCAGGGTGGGGAGGCGGGGGCGCCCTGGGGGCAGGCTCTCACCTCCACCTCCCAGAGCGCATTGGAGCTGGTGGCGGAGGTGGCCGACTGGCGCAGGGTGGTCCGCAGGAAGACCTGCAGCTTGCCCTTGTACTCATCACAGGTCAGGAACTTCTCCTGCTCCGCGTGGAATAGCCGCACGACGTCTCCCTGGCAGCACGAACAGGTCAGGGCACACACAGACCTCCTCCGAGGGCCCGCCCAAGTCCAGGCACAGGCCGTGGCCAGCAGCGCCTCTTTTTTTTTGTTTTGTTTTTCTC
>NW_004955437.1:2055781-2077851 GCF_000276665.1 Chinchilla lanigera | reverse complement strand
CCACTCAGGACCTTGGGCTTGCAAGGCAGGTGCTTGTGCCGCTGAGCTACATCCCCGGCCCTTTCATCCCATCTCTTTGACACCCCCCTGGAGCTGCAGAGTGGTGGCTGATTCATTGCCACAGCCTGGACACCAAGTCCAAGTCTGGGTCCCAGCTCTGCTTTTCCAAGCTGGGTGGACCTCTGAGAAATTCCTAACATCCCTGAGTCCCAGCAGCCTCTTCTGCAGAATGGGCCTGCTCTACTTCCTGGCGGAAGTCTCAAAACCACCCTTCTAAGGAAGTCTGCCCTGTCCTGGGCCAGCACCCCGCAGGCAGTGCACCCTCATCGACAACCCGAGACCGGATCCCGGACAACACATTATTCCCCCGTCTCCTGGGAGGAAACCCAGGCACAGAGAAGGCAGGGATCCTGCCAAGAGTCACACGGCCGGTGGCGAGGGGCTGTGAATCCCTGCCTCGGTTCCGGGGCCCACGCTTAACCTCTCCTCCTGACTCCCTCTCCCAAAGAGGCGCCCATGAGCAGCAAGGGACCCCAGGCCTCCCTGAGCCTCGTAGGATGGACACGTGGAGGGTGCACACAGACCGGGTGCTCAGGACGTCTGTGTCAGGCAGGACAGGTGAGGCTCAGACTCCCAGGTGGCCTTCCCAGGCGGCACAGGGTTAGGCCCCCTTCCTGGCACACGTGGCAGGATTGCCCTGGGAGGGGTACGAGCTGGGCTCTTCCTGAGGTACAGGCGCAGCTCAGGGATCGAGGAAGGGCACCTGGTGCTCAAAGGATCTGGGCCATCCCAAGGTGGAGGACGGCGAGCACAGGCAAGGGGCTGGGTGTCGGGCTGGGGTCCTTTCCTCCTTACCCCCTTCAACACCTCCTCCAGGTGGTCCCGGAACTGCATGAACAGGTTGATCTTCCAGCTGGTGTTGCAGTTCACCGAGTTCACCTGGAGGGGGCAGCGTGTGTGAGGCTGGACCTCCGGCCACAGGGAGGGGCAGGTGCCCAGCCACAAAGCGGGATTCGGCCAGTCAGACCCAGACCCCAGCCTAGGCCGCCCCAGGGTGCTGCCTGTGGGACGGGGTGGAGGCCGCCACGGGTGGAGGCTGGGTGTGCCCCGCTCCGCAGAATCATGGGATGGCGGGAGCTGCCCCCAGCACCTCACCTCCTTGCAGCCTGCGTTGTCACTGAGCTCGTAGTTGCTGGCGTGCAGAGGCTGCCCGGCGTTGACAGGGTTCAGGATCACCTTGTCCCCCACAACCACCTTTGGGGGAGGAGCAGGGTGAGGGCGGGGAGCGGCAGGGCAGGGCAGGGCGCCTCCTGTCGCGCTGGGGCCCTCCTTTTCGTCCTGTATGTTTAGTACCAGGGACCGAACCTAGGGCCTCACACGCGTCCCAGGCAAGTGGCCGACCAATGAGCAACATCCCAGACTTCCTGAGAGTATTTCGAGGCACGGTCTCACCACACTGCCCCGGCCGTGCTCGGGTGCACTCCTCCTGCCTCAGCCACCGCTGTGACTGGGATTACAGGCGTGGGGCCACCGTGCCAGGGCTCAGTCTGCCCTTCTCGAAAACGGCCTCCTCCAGACCCCCGAGGCCGCTCTGGGACATGACCGGCGGCTCCCACGGCCCTCCCACCGGCTGCTCACGTTGTCCCCGTTGCTGCGCAGCTTCCAGAAGGGCTGGATGAAGAGCCAGGAGCCCTCGTTGCCGGTGGCGTCCAGCGTCACCCGCATGGCGTTTTTCTCCAGCAGGGCCGGGAGCCGCTTGTTCACCGTCAGGTACTTGTTGCTCTTCATGTGCAGGAGCTGGAGGGGCGGGAGGAAGTCGCCTGCGCTGACTCGGGAGGGGACACCGAGGACGGCGGCCCGACAGGGACGGGGCGACAGGGACGGGGCGACAGGGAGGCAGACGCGCAGACCGCGACGGTGGGGCATGCCCTGCTGCAGGGGGGCTCGGGAGCCCTGGCCTGCGTCCGCTCAGGGAGGCTCGCGTCCAGGGCCAGCGCGGTCCCTGGCTGCTGTTTGGGATGGGGAAACTGCGCCACAGGAAGGCAGTACCTTGCCCACGGTCGCACCACCCAGGAGAGGAGAGCCAAGGTTTGGAAACCAAGCAAGCAGCGCTCACGCCAGCACAGCTGTGCAGGCCACACACTGCGCCAGTGCACGCTCAAGGGCGGCCCGGCCCCCCAAGGGGACACACGCGCATGCGCACGCAGGCGCCGGCCCGCGGGCCTGGGGCGGAGACGCGGCCGCACCTGGATCACGCTGCCGTACTTCACCACGTCCCCGTGCACCTTCTTGTTCTCCGTGTCGTTCTGCTTCCGCTCCATCTGGGCTGCATGCTGGACACGCGGGGCGCGGGGGGGGGGATAGTCTGAAGCTGCTGCTGGGGGGGGCTTCCCCACCCCCACACGCCGGGACCCCAGCCTCAGCACAGGGGCTCCCAGGGAGCCACAGCCCTCCCCCAACCCTGGCCCGGTCTGGAGGGCACAAGCCGGCAACCTAAACGCCGGCGCCCCCCATGTCCCGGCCGCCTCAGGCCCCTGAACCCCACAGTGCGAGGTGTGCGGGTACATTTCCTGCCTCTGCTGCACCCCTCCCGAAGCTGTGTCCCTGCCAGCCCCCGCCCGGGGGTGGCCCCCAGGACCGGCTCCCCCTAGGAGGGCATCACCTGAAGAATTCCACCCCACGGGATCAGAAGCGGCTGAGGACGGGCACCCTGCCTCTCTCCCATGGTGTCCCGAGGAAAGGCCCGCTGCCTCCCCCGCCAGTGCCCTCACTGGGTCTGTAACCCCACTTTCCAGCCCAGGTCACAGCTGCAGCGCCGGGACCCCTACCCCGTGTGGGCCCCCCTCCTGGGGTGCAGGGCGAGGGGACAGAGGGAGGCAAGGTCTGCATGACCGGGTGGGGACCCAGCCCAGAGGGTCTGCAAGCTGCCGGCCACAGCCAGAGCCTCCTGGGCTCTTCGCTGCAGCAATGAGGCTGGGGCCACCAGGACATGCACCGAGCCGTCGCCCACTGGCCGGGAGCAAGACCACACTGAGCACCCTGACGCCACGCAAGGGCAGAGAAACCCAAGGTGAGCCAGACCTGGGCCTCTCGCTCCACTGCGGACTTACGGAACGACCGCACAGGGGGGTCCAGCTCTCTAAGACTAAGGAGGAGGTTGAGAGTAGAGCCACAGCTCTCAAACTGGGTCCCCAGCAGCCACTGGTAAGCCCATGTACAGCTGTACACGCTGACCACTGCAGTGTGGCATCCACATTCCACTACGTGACTGTGTGTCTCGGCACAGGGCTGTCCTGCCCCAAGGAAAGAGCTTTCTCATTGGCACCGAAGACTATGTTTATGCCTGGGTCGCTGGGAGGGTGCACTTCTCCCCACCTTCTGCCACTCACAGCAATCCTCCTGCCTCAGCCTCCCAAGTGCTGGGATTACCAGTGTGTGCCACCATGCCCGGCTGCACCGGGGTTTTGAAGACCACTCATCTGGGCCGTGGGGCCCCACTGGCTCTGACGAGCACACCCCCGTGCACACACACATGCATGCACACACACCTGCAGCTTCTGCAGCAGCACCACGTCTGCGATCTTCTCCTTGTCCTGCTTGCTCTGCTTGGCCTTCCAGTACTGCTTCTGGGCCGAGTAGCGGTTCATGGGGCATACCTTGAAGAGGCAGTCTGCGGGGCAAGCGAGACGGTCATCAGGGGCTCGGGACCCCAGTGGGAGCCCTGCCTGCAGCGTTGCCCCCAGCCCTGTCCCTGCCCGGCCACAGGGGGCAAGGGAGGAAGTGGAGCCTCCTGCACCAAGCCGGGTAGAAAGGAGTCCCCACGGCAGGTGAGAGCCCCGGGCCTGGCCTCGGACGTGGCCCCGTGGGGATACCAAGGGACTCCTGGGGCCACACCCCATGCCGTTTGTACCCAGCAAATGGAATTCCACTCCCCCCTCCCCAGGTAGTCCCCATCCCCTGAAGGGACACTCCGAGGGAGAGGTTACACTCCCAAGCCCCGTGGGGTCAGCTGGTCTTGTGCCCACAGATCACATCCTGGCTCGGCCCTTGCCCTGCCCCGGCCCTTGCCCTGCCCCCACAAGAGTGAGCGGCTCCCGGCTCTGCTCCCGAGAGAATTCAGTCAGCTCAGCTCCTGAACAGACCACACAGCGCCATCAGAATTCCAGAAACGTGCTCACTACTGCAACTTTTGTTTGGCAAGGAGAGAAGACGCCTATCATTTCCGTGAGCCGGAACACCAGAAAGGCTGCCCAGTTTTCCTACTTCTCAAGAGGAGGCACAAGTTGGGAACCCTCCTCCAAGGCACGCAGGAGCGGGGCGCGGCCCTGGCCTGCGCTGTGTGCAGCGAGCTCGCCGTCTCGGTGCGGGAGGAGTCACCTGAGCAAGGACCTGGCCCTTCCTCGTTCCCGAGAAGAAGGCTCTGTCCCCAGGTGGTGAAAGCTGGCCTTCCGGCCGCTGGGAGCCAAAGCAGAACCCATTTTCCCATCCAGTGCCCACGAGAGGTAAAACCACACGAGCAGAAGGCGCAGAGGACAGACTTCCGCGAAGGAAGGGACATGGCCACTGCACAAGCTAAGCCACAGGGCCACCCCACGGGGCCTTCCTTGCACCCAGCATGAGTGGGTGCCCTTCTGAGCATGGGCTCGAGGGGATCTGTCTTTCTGGGTCTGCTGAGCCTTCCACACACAGTGGGTTCCTCCTGGCAGCACGTGGCCCTCTCTGCCGGGTTAGAATCCGTGGTCACAGAGTGGCAGGGAACGGAGCCGCGGGGAGATTTTAGTTGTCGCAGCAGCAGCTCCAACGGTATTAAATGAGGAGAGGGGGCCAGACCCCACACTATGAGAGCGTCCTACGTGACGCCTGCCCAGACCCCTGCGGGGGCAACCATGGGCGCAGCGCTGCACCCAGCAAGATGCCCGGAGGTACAAATCCTGCCTGCACAGCTCCTGCAGCCCCTGCCTCCTCCAGGAAGGCAGGGCGGTGTGACAGAGGGAAACCGTCCCCGCTCTGCACACTCGACCGGGAGGCATCCTGTGCTGTTCCGTCTCTTCTGACGAAGAAAAGCTGCGTCTCACACGCACACGCGGCCGGGACGCAGCGGCCGGCGTCTGCACCGGGCCGTGCTGGGCGTTCACCTCTTCATCACCCGTCAGCGTGGGGCTGAAACCCAGGGCCCGACACCAGGCCCACAGTAAGATGATAAAAGGAAGCAGCAGAGAACAGGACCACGTACACAGAGCGCCTCCTCTGAGTAACCAAAGGGCAGAGATGTGAATATCCCCGACGCTCTGCCACCAAGGGGCCGCCTCAGCCCAAGAACAAAATTACAGGTAAGCAGATGCCCAACCTCATCAGAGGCCCAAAAATGCAAATAAAAACCAAGACAGGAGCTGTGTTCACAGCCACCACGCCACAGTTGCCGTCTGATGCCAAGCTCTGGCAGACGGAGCAGGGGCTCAGTAAGGCGCTCTCTACACCAAGGCCGGCGCAAAGCCAACCAAGGAAAACCAGCCAGGGTACCACGGCCAGGAAGTATGCGGCCACAAAAGCCTCTACTGGAGGTGCACAAACTCGGTCCTGCCGCACGCCACACCCCGGGACACCGGGACGAGGCCACTGAACTGGCTGGCGAGCACCTGTTCCAGCATCTGTAGAAACTGCTCAGGTCTTCACGACAGATCGGTGCCTCTGCTGGTACTCCACAGGAGGCGGGTCATGCCTATCTGGTTGGCATTTTGTTTTGCTTTGTTTAGACAGGTCTGGCTAACTTGCCCAGACTCACCTCAAATTTGCAGTCCTCCTGCCTCAGCCTCTCAAGTAGCTGGGATCACAGGTGAGCACCAAGTAGCCACGAATGGACATTTAATACAAATTCAGAGGGCTGCGGATATAGCTCAGTGGCATAAGTGCCTGCCTGGCAAATGCAAGGTCCTGAGTCGGATTCCCAGTACCAAAAAATAAAAATAAAAAAATACAAATTCAGGCGGGTACCAGCATTTACCGTCAATCAAAATGTGTCACTGAGTAAATTTCAGCACTTCAGCTTTGTAGCCAAAATATAACTAAATCTTCATTTTTCTGGACAATGTCAGCATTTGATTTTTTTTTTAAGAACAAGCAAATTCGGGGGGGGCAAAAAAAAAAAAAAAAAAAAAAAAGAACAAGCAAATTCTTAGTGATCACAACATAGGGGGCATTGACAGCATTTCCACCCTACGGGAGATTCCACGCAGTCGCTCCCCTTTCCCAACGGGCCCGCTCCGCACGCAGACACACGTTTTTACTGTTGTCCATCTTCTGTGCTGTTCTGGTGAGTTCGCTGATAAAATGCATTAAACCTCAATCCCCAGCGCGTCAAAAAAAAAAAATTAAATTATTTAAAATAAAAAACCATAACGAGACGCTATTGCACACAGCTAGCAGGTTGAAACAAATTTAAGTGGGATAAACCCAATCGTGGCAAGGATCCAGGGAGACTGGAGGGTGCTGCGCCCACATTCTGTGGGGTGACTTTCCTGGGCTGGAGAAGCGGCCCTGGAATGCGCCAGAGAAACCACACAGGGACTGGGAGACAGCGCGGGAGGGCTGGGCGGGGCCTCGCGCAGCTGCCAGGAGCTGGGAACAAGCGTTGTCCTCCAGCAGCAGCAGCAGCAGCAGCAGCAGCGAAGACAGACAGCGGTCTATTCACCAGCAGGGTGCGCGCAGCAATTACACAGATGAGCTTGGCCCCTTGCGTCACCTTGGACCAATCTCAAGAACACCGCAGGATGAAAAACGTGCAGAAAGATGTGTGCAGAGGCTACGACCTTGGATAGACAGCTCCACAAGTGGACACGCCTTGCACTGTCCCTGGCTCTGTCCCTATGAAGTACGGACAGACGAGGCGCTAGAACCCGCCCCTGGGTGAGGCCCGGTCAGTGATTTGTATTTTTGCCTGTGCAAGGAGATGCAGGGGCTCTGGTGACAGCTCTTATTTCTTTGAAAGTAAAATATCCGAAATAAATGTGGCGAAAGGATGTCACGGGGCTCCACAGTGGGCCCACAGAGCGTGCGAGACTTTCCTCTTTACTTTGTGTAGAGTTGAAATGAGTCTTAGTAACAGTAAGAACTGGGCTCCGAGGAGGTGTGGAGGCAGAGGCCGGGCAAACAAGGGAGCTCTCCGCATCGCCCCCTCCCTGGCTCCTGCCCCCACTAGCCTGGGCAGGCTGGGGACTGAGACTCGCTCGTCCTAGGTCCCCATCACTGGTCTGTGAGCGGAAGCGAGGGCTGCCCCGTCCTGCCCCAGGCCTCCCCTGCCCAGCCGTGAGTGGGAAGAGACAGAACGGGGCTGGGAAGGCAGGGCCCCCCTCACAAAGCAGAGCTCAGGGGCTGCGCCAACTCTGGGAAGAACTCGCTCCCTCCCTCCCCGACGTGCTGGGGCTTGGGCGGCCCAGGGAGGAGGAGGGAGCTGAGCCCGCGTGCAGGGAACCGAGCGGCGGCTCAGGTGGGCCTGGGGGGGCTTTGCCAGCCCAGCCCGGGGACCCCAGGGTCAGCAGCGCAGGGGTGCAGCAGGGCACTGGGCTGGGCTCACCCCACAATCGTGGGGACAGAACTTCCGGGGTCTTAGGACAAGGCCACCCCTGATGATCACCGTGTAAAAATGCCTGAATGCCCGTGGCGATCACCGCCTGCGCAGGGCCTGCCCCAGTCAGACCAGGCGTCGGGAAAGACGGGAGAACAGCAGACGCTGGGCGCCCCCTGGCATCTGTCTCAAGCCCAGGAGGCTGCAGGCCATGTCCCTGTCCCAGCTCCGACGCTCCGACTGTCAACAGCCACACAGCCGAACACAGCCCGCACCCTGGCCACGGGTTCTGCAACACGGGCCAGGCCTGGGCGGAAGAGACATGAGGGGCGGGCTCCGAGCCCCTCGCTGACTGGGCCCCCAGAGGCTAGGGGGGCCCCGGGTGGCCCAGGGGTGCCAGGGTGGCCCCAGCTCGCAGGCCTTGGGAAAGGGGGAGAAGAGTGGGGCGTGGGAAGGAGCAGGCAGGGGCAGGAGTCAAAGGAGCATTTGTTCCCCTGAGAGGCTTTTTTGTTGTCAAAAACTGGCCTCCAACTGTCCCCTGGAAGCCTAGGGCAAATCTGCCACAAGCCCTCCCTGCCACCAGCCTGCGCCACCGGGCTGGGGCCGCTTCCAGGGACCCTCACCCCCACCCCACGTTCTCCAGGAAGAGCCAAGCTCCAGGCATAAAGCGAAAGCACGAGCCCCCCTGCCCTGCAGAGCGGACCTGCTAGCGAGGGAGACAAATGACAAAAGCCATCGAAACACGGGGTGCTCTAGGGAGAGGCGCAGGGGCAGGCAGGGGCTTAAAGGCCCCCAGGCCAGGAGCTGAGGCCTGCAGAGAGCAGCGCGTGGAGGTGCGGCGTGGGGCATCGAGGCAGCAGGCACGGGAGGGCAGGTGGCGGGGAGCAAGGCCGGGAACTGGGGGCAGCAGGGAGGCGGCCTGGCCCAAGGGAGGTGGGAGCGGCCAGATGTGTGCCAGATGTGGTGGTCCAGGGCAACTGAGGATGATGAGGAGGGTTTGGGGCCAGGGTGGTGGCCACATCCGGTCCAAGCTGTCTGACCCACACCCACTCCAGGCCAAGCCAGCACCCAGAGGCCTGTGAAGGCAGCAGAGGCAGGGCCCTGGGCCGGCAGAGCCACCCCTGCGACCCTGCCCACCCTGCCCCGCCCCGCCCTGCCCACCACACCCGCGATCGGCTACTGCCCGTGGCCTCCGCTGGGCAGGACATCACACAGCAGCACCTTCTACAGCCTCCGCCATCCCAAGGACACAGAGGCCCTCAGGGAAGGCGCTCATCCAGGTCACCCACATGGCTCCGGCTGAGCGCACACCCGAGGTCGGGGCTTGGAAACTATCAGGTCCAATCGATCCCTTCCCAGGGCAGTGGGGAGACTGAGGCACAGGGAAGTGCCCCCCCAGGCCTCCTCGGGCCTCGGGTCGTTCTCTCTTCCACCTTTATTCCCTCAGAAAACGCCCGTCAGGCAGACGAAGGGAGCCCTGTGGCTGGTGGGGACCTGGGGACAACAGGCCCTGGCCTGAAGCAGGTGCGGCTGGGGGTGGGGGGCAGGGACAGGCAGCCATGCCAAGAGGGCGCGGCGAGGGCAAGGGGCTGCTGGGCCACAGAGGGTGGGCTGCCGGTGGCGCCCAGTCTCACCCAGACACTGGGGCCTGAGGGGGCTGAACGGATTCAGACTTGGCGCGGGCCGAGGGGTGACTTACCTCGGAACTTCTTCGGGGGGTTGTCCAGGTCCCCAGCTGCAGGCTCCACCACGCAGCGGTCATCCACCAGCCTGGGGACAGGGCAGCTCGGTCAGTGGGAGGGAAAGGCTCATGTGCTCATAGCCCCTTCCTTGGGTGGCGGCCCCAGGGTAGTGAGAGCCTTGGAACTCCCTCCACTGCTGACAAACCCCACCACCACCAAGTCGTCCTCTTTCCTGGCACCTGGCAAAGTCTCAGCCAGGCACGGGGGGAGGGGGCGCACACCTATAATCCCAGCTCTGGGAGGCTGAGGCAGGAGGACTGCAAGTTAGAAGCCCAGCCTGGGCAACTAAGAGACGTAGTGAGATACTGTTTCTACGTAACAGCGGAGGAGTGTGAGGATGTAGCTCCAAGGGAAGGCCAGGGTTCAGTCCCCAGTGCCACCAAGAGAAGAAAGGGGCAGGGGGTCCTGGGAAGGTTCGAACACAAAGACGCCAGACTCGCCTCCCACCCGGTGACAGAGCAGCAGCCGGCCCGCGAGGGGCCTGTCCCCACTGTCACCCATGGCAGAGGCAACTCCTGAGACCCCGCTGCCCCTGCAGAAGGACACAGAGCAAAAGGGGCCAGGAGGCAAAGGCACAGGGAGAGAGAGACGGAGAATGAGGGAGAGACTGGAACAGGGGAGCTTCCGAGAGACCGAACTAGGGGCTGGGACTGTGGCTCTCCTCACAGGACGAGACCCGCGCCTCCCCAGGCTCGGTCAGCCCCACTCTCTCTCCTCTTGGGCCCAGCCCAGGCCCAAGATTCCTACTGCAAGCATGCCTGAGGTTAATCTCAGCTCTCCTGAGGGCATCCCTCCACCCACCCACCCATCCCTCCATCCGCCTACCCGTCAATCCATCCATCCTTCCATCCATCCTCCATCCACTCATCCCTCCACCCACCCCTCCCTCTATCCATCCCCCTATCTATCCACCCACCCATTCATCCATCTCTGTCCATCCACCCATCCTTCCATCCATCTAACCATTCATCCACCCAACTCCTGCATTTAAAATTCCTCAATCCCATCCCACTGTCCAGGAGAAAGTGATGATCCCCATCTCAAAGGCCAACTCACTGGGTATGGTAGTAGTGCATGCCTACAATCCCAGCACTTGGGAGGCTGAGGCAGGAGGATCGCCGAGAGTTCAAGGCCAGCTTGGGTTATATAGTGGGACCCTGTCTCCAAACCCGCCTCCAAAAAAACAAAACAAAAGCCAACTGTACTTAGCACTTCACACCTGTGGCCTCTGACCTCTCACCAACTTCCTAGCGAGTGAGAGGCTAGTCATTCACACCAGTCTACAGAGGAGCAAACTGAGTCTGAAGACTAAGTAACTTGTCTGAAACCGCAGAGCTGACATCCAAGTTCACGCTCCTTCTGCATCTCCCCCGCTTGGATGGCCGAGAAGGTCTTCTGCGATCTGACTCCTCGTCACGTACTAGCTGGCCTGTTTTCTCGCTCCAGCTGATCCCAAGGTCCCTGAGCGCCCTCCCGGCCAGAGACAGTGGGGGCAGCTCACACCTCCCCGGCCCTGCCCACCCTGCGTCCGCCCTGGCAGCCCCCTTCCCCTCAGGCTTTTTCTCCCCAGCTCTGAAACAGCACCCCGCACCCCGCCCACAAGCTCCCCCCGGCCCCTGCTCCTCGCCTCTTTCCTTTTTTTTTTTTTTCTGTTTATTTTTTCTTAGGACTTTCTTTTTTTATAATGAGTACATTCATTGTGGGGAATTGGTATGTGTACATAACACTGCTCGGTTCTTTTTGATTCTTTTTATTTCCCTTTCCCCTCCGCCCATTTTTCTTTAATTTCTTAACATTTTTCCCAGCATCAGATTTATTTATTTTTTAAGTCTTTATCAAGTGCATGGCCAAAAGCACAGATTAGTACCCAGACCAACAGGCCAAAAAGCATATAAACACCTAGAACAATTATACTAAATCAAGGTACACTTTTAGATACATTGGCCATGCCGGTTTGTAACTGTTTGTCTTTTTCTCCCTATTGTCTTCTATTTTACACTTTATGTATACTGCTTATTAGTCTCACATAAGAGAAACCATGCCACATTCAAGCTGTGTGTCTAATTTACTTAACATTATGGTCTCAAGGTGCATCCAATTTTCCTACAAATACCTCACGTTTATCCTTCTTTACGGCAGTGTGGTACTCCACTGTGTATAAAGACATTTTCTTCATTCGTCTGTGAAGGACATACAGACTGCTCCCACGATTGAGGGATTATGAACTGTGCTACTGTCAGCATGGGCATGTGTGTCTCACGACATCTCTAACCCTTTTGGGGAGATACCTAGAAGGGGAATAGCTGAGTCAAATGGAATTTCTCTTTTTAGCTTTCTGAGAATTCTCCATGCCGATTTCCACAGCAGCTGGATCAGTTTACACTCCCACCAGCAATGTAGAAGGATTTCCCCCAACAGCCTCACCAGTATTATTGATTTCTTTTTTTTTTTTTGAAACAAGGTCTGGGTATGCAGTTCAGGCTGGCCTTGAGCTCACTTTGTAGCCCAGGCAGGTCTCAAACTCACAACGATCCTCCTGCCTCAGCCTCCCGAGTGCTGGGATTACAGGCGTGCGCCACCACCCGCGGCTCCTGTTACTGATTTCTTGATGATGGCCATTCTTTCTGGAATAAGATGGAGTCTCAGAGTTGCTTTAATTCGCATTCCTCAAACGCCCAGCCTTTCTCCCTATGTCTGTACTTGCTGTGTCTACACGGTGAGTTCCATGCAGCTGGGAGCCCTGTTTTACCTGTACAAACACGGTCCTGTGATACAGTGATCACAAAAAACGGACATTCGGGCTCCATTTCAGTTCTCCGCCAGAGCCCCTAAAACCCTCCCCGCTTCCCAAGTGACAGGAGAAGGAAGAGCGTCTTCTAATATGTGGATTGCTGTCCGAGTGCCTGAAACGTCTCCGGGGCCATAAAAGTGAAAAGGTACGAATTTTATTCAAATCAGGCCGCTTTCAGCCACACTTGAACTCACAGTCATGAAGTGACTTGGAAAGCCCCAAAGGTGGGGGCGGGGCTGGTTGCCAGGAGACAGACCGGAAGCAGCGATTAGAGAGGTGGAAATTTGGCCCCGCCCACCTGCTTCTTGAGGGACCAGGACGTTGACATCGTCACCAAAGTGAGTGACGTCACCCATCCGTCTTCCAGGATAGAGATCTGAGTTAGTGACCACGGAGGTCACAGAAGCCCCGCGCCCCTCACCCGAAGCTTCTCTTCCTTCCGGCCGCACCCTTTTATAATACTGCAGCGATTTCATACGCTGAGAGTTTTCCTTTTTTTTTTTTTTTGGTACCAGGAATTGAACTCAGGACCTTGCGCTTGCCAGGCAGGCACTTGTGCTGCTGAGCTACATCCCTGGCAAAGAGTATTCCTGACTTCTGTCGAAGTTAGCAGCTATGAAGAGGGAGTCATGGGGACCCCGGATTCAGAGCCGGCAGAGAGGGCAGTTTGTGGGACTGCGCGGCGGTCAGTCACCCTGTGGGAGCCGACGCTAACTCCAGACAGACAGGGCCTGGAACGAATGAACTTCGGGACCCGGGCTGGAGAATCGCCTGGCGTCTCCCTGCTGCGGTCTAACCCTCTTCATCTATGTTGTCATTGTGTCCATTTTCCAGGCAGGGAAACCAGGGCGTGAAGAGATTACACAACCGCAGAGCTGGAATGTGAAGCCACACTGCGGAGTGTCCGGGGCTGTGCTGGACCTCAAAGTGTCAGGGGAGACCGCGCGCGGCCCTGCGTGCCTGCTCTCCCGGAGCTCGGGAAGCTGAGGCAGGAGGATCCTAAGTTCAAAGCCAAACCGGGCTACATAGCAAGTTTAAGACCAGCTTGGACTACATAGTAAGATACATTGGGAGGCCCTGCCTCAAAACAAAAACAAAATAAATGTGTAAGTGTGCAGGAGAGAGAGCCTGTGGTCTTCTTTGCCCTCGACTGCACACACATCCCGGATCGTCCTGTCCACACATGTGGGTGCAGCGGACCCACGCCCCTCGCTAAGCCCCGCGATCCGAGCTCTCCCCACTGGACAGCTGGGCTGGGGTCCCAGGATCTCAAGCGCAACCCCGTTTCCCCTAGAGCAACAAGGGGGTTCCTGTGCGGGGGGCGGGGTGGAGGGGGCCTGCGGAGCATGCGCAGACCCCACCTCCAACCGGGTCCGAGAAGTCCAACCAGAGCCGCTCGGCTCAGCCAAACCAGCGTCGGCCCAAAAGGCCCACGGGACTCTCCGTCACCGGCGCCCCCCTGCAGGCGCGCCCTCCTGCCCTTTGGAGTGCAGCCTCTGCTCGGCAGCATTTTACTTATTCCGTTTATTGTCCCTCGTTGCCACCCGGAGGGCTGGAAGTTTCACAAGGACACGGACGTGTGTTTTTGTTTTGGTTTGGTTTATTTTTCCAGTGCTGGGCATGGAAACCAGAGTGTCATGTGTGCTAGGTAAGCACTCTGCTACTAAGCCACATTTTATTTTATTTTTTTGAAACACGATATTCCTGAGCTGCCCGGGCAGAGCTGGATCCTCCTGCCTCAGCCTCCCGAGGAGCTGGGAGCGCAGGTGCGGATGTCACACCTGGCAGGGTGTGTGTTTCTCTCCCTGTTGCATGCGCAGCACCAAGACCGCGGGCTGGTCAGAGCAGCCCACAGGAAGCACACAGAGTGAGGGAGTCCCTTCACTTCAGCAGCTGCAGCACCAAGTATGGGGCAGCGTGCCCTAAAAATCTCATCAGGAAGGCCCGGCGTGGTGGCGCACCCCTGCAATCCCAGCACTCGGGAGGCACCGCTCCAGTGGCCACCTGGCCTCTGTCCTGGGCGCTGCAGACCCTCTCAGGGTGCTTTATTCAGCAGAGGCCTAGCTGTGGGCAGGAAGGTGGCCACTCCAGGGCCAGTTGTGGGGTCCCAAAGTGTCCCCGGCACCCCCATGAAGCCCAGCTCACTTCCTCCGTGAGCAGCAGGGGCACCCCGCCCAGGCGCCACCAGGCAGAGGTGGGCAGGTCCTTCTCGGATGGGCGGCCAGGACCCGCCGTGCCAGGTTACCCGCAGGTAGTCAGGGCGGAGGGCCCCCCCAGTCGCCAAGCTCCCGCAGCTGCCAGCGCCGTCCGCCTTACGCCCTCGTCCAATCGGTCTCGACGCCCGTGAAACTCGCGCCCCACAAGCCCATCCCCGCCCGCCCGCGACTGCCAGACGCCTCGACTCTGGGCCCGAGCCAGGGGCGGTGACGCTGCCTCCCGAGCCAGACCCTCCCCAAGGGCAGCTGTGCGCAGGGACCAGAGCCCAGCTCCCGCTGAGGTCAGGGAGGCCCGCTCCCACCCCACCAGCCCCAGGCACCGCCCCCCAACCTTCCCAAGCCCCCACCGGCTGCCAAGACCCTCAGTTCCCCACCAGCGGCCTGCTAAGGGCAGGTCAGAGAAGCCAACCCTCTGGAGGCGCAGGACTGTGATGCCAGCATTCCGGGAGGCTGAGGCAGGAGGACAGCAAAGTCAAGCGCAGCCTGGGTAGCTCAGCAAGACTGTCTAAAAATAGAAAATGTAAAAGAGTGCCTGGGATGTGGCTGTGTTGGAAGGCCTGGGCTCAATCCCCAGTACCTCAAAGGGAGGTGGAGGTGGAGAGTCGAGGGTTTGAGTACTATAATTCTTATTCATTTTCCGTCGGTGTGAGCCCCACAGACCAGAGGATCCCGCGGGCCACACAGCTGGTCACAGAGAGCACAAACACAGCCCAGCGCCACCTCCTCTCCGCCCGACAAGGCTGGAATGAAGGGTGCTCTAACACTGAGCCACACCCCCATCTTATTTCTTACTTGTTTGTTTTTGAGCCCCAGGCCAACTAAGTAGCTGAAACTGGCCTCGAACTTGTGATCCTCCTGCCTCAGCCTCCCAAGCATTCCAGGTGAGCACCTCTGCGCCTGGCCTCAGACTGCTTCTGTTCAACAAAACCTCACTTCCTGCCCACATGTACTGAGGGCCCCTCCCAAGGAAGCTCATGCCTTCCACGCTGGGTCCCTAGGGACAGCACCACCTATCCACACCAGGGCATCAACCAGACCCCAACATTTATGGGGGGCCGGAAATGTGTGCAGGGCCCCCCAGATCCTGGGGACAGGGGTCACTGGAGAGCTCAGGGTGCGGACCTGGTGCTGTGCCTGGAATGAATGCCCATGGGGTCTGCACCCCAAGATCCTACCAAAGAAGCGGAGAGCCAGGGACATCCCAGGCCCTGGGAGGCTCCACTCTGCCCAGCGTGGACTCTGAGGCCAGGTGGCAGCCGTGAGAAAGGCGGGCGGGCGGGCCGGGCAGCGAGATGAGATAAGCGGGAGCGGGTGGAAGTGGGGCGGCGGCTATCCGGGCGCCTGCTCAAACCCTGCACCTACGGGCCCGCCAGCACCACAGCGGCGCGGAGGGGGAGCCACGCGCCCAGCCCCCCCGTGCAGCTGTGTGGCCCGGGCCCCGCGGGGACACGGGCCTGCGCAAGAGCTCACAGGTCGGCCAGCCCCAGACCTAGCTCTCCAGACTCCCAGCCTCCCCGCCCCCCACCCACAGACGGAGTCGAGGCCGGCACCCAGCAAGGCAGCTTCCACGCAGGCGCTGTGACCCAGGCTGGCGGTGGGCGGAGGGGCCAGGGGACCTTCGGATGCCCACAGTCGTAGCGAGGGTGGGGTGGGAGTGTCGGAGAGGAGCCCAGATTCACCAGGGAACAGAGGTGAACTCCTGCAGGGCGGCAGAGGCCTCTTCCTCTCCCTCCCCAACCTCACAGAGGCTCTGCCTGCGCTGCTGGGGGGCCAGGCAGGAGACAGGTACGTGGAATCTGAACATGCAGGGCTCACGCCCTGCAGAGCTCGAAGCCCAGATGGGACAGGAGGGCACACGCTCAGGGCCCCCGGGGCGTCTCTCCAGGGGCAGCAAAAATGACCAAACTTGGCCCAAAAGAAATCCAAGTCTTCAACAAGTGTGCCAGCCTTTTAAGAGCACCACCTCTGCCCTCACCTGGGTCAGGATCACGTGGCCTCAGGCAAGTCCTGCGTCTCCCCGGGTGCTGGGGACCACAGAGGGCCAAAGAGCAGAGAGACAGGGAGGCCCGTGCCACAGGCCACCCGCCTGGCTGCCACCTCACATGCTGCCCAGGACTGCACGCCAGACCCCGGCCCACCCCCTGCAGGCCGCAGATCTTGCGGGGAAACCAGGCAGCCTGACAAAGGCATCACCCCACCTTGCCAGGGATAGACTCACAGGGAGGAGGAGACCCCAGAAGCTCAGTAGCCACAGTAACCCATGGACAGCGGCAGGGCCCCGGCTACGAGACACTGTGGTCAACAACAATCAGAGGTCAAGGACAAGCTGTCCACGGATAGGTCTTTAGGGGCTGTCGGGACAGGTGGGTGTGGTCACAGCACCGTGGCTACCTAGCACGTCCTTACTTCTTAGGGACACGTCGTGCAGTATCTGGAGGTAAAAACGATGCCGTGTAGGGAATATTTCATAAAGCCATTCAGCAAAAGGAGTGCCGCAAATGTAGGCACACGGGAACAGTTAGGAAGCCTACGGGCCAGGCAGACGTGTGCTCTCAGCGGTTCTCTGCCGTCTTCCCCAGCTGGCAGCGGGGGGTCAGAGGGAACGGGCAGCTGCAGCCACCACTGTCGGTGTCACTGTCCTCCGACGGCCCCACGGCCCTGTCATCAGCAACTGGACACGGACACCTGGGCTCTGGACATTGCCCTCCCGGGCCTGGGGGAGGGACCTGCAGCTGAGCGCAGGCCCAGGGAAGGGATTTGCTAACCAAATCCGGGCAGGTGTCTGCCTCAGGTATCTGCACCTGCCCCAGAGCTGAGACCTGTTTGCTGCCCCTTCCGGCTCTGCCTATCTGGGGCCCAGACACCCGCGGGCACCGAGCCTGCTATCAGCCTGTGAGCCCCGCCTGTCTCCCTGGGACAAAGCCCTCCAAGGCGGCCCCAGCCTGCGTGCACCCCGTCTCTCCCCTCCCTCAGGCCCCGATCTGGAAGGAGCTGCGGTGCAACCCACGCTAAGCCAGGGACTGCAGGGACAGAGCTGCACCTCGGCTGGCCCCCCACCCGGGAGCCCCCCACTCTGCAGGGGCTGAAGCCCAGGGACGGGGCTGGATGGAGGGGGCGTGCGGGGACAGCCCTCCCCACAGTGGGAGCCGAAAGCTGGTGTCCCCACCCTGTCTACCGCCCTCCCCGACCCAGCCCTGCACGCCCACGGCCGAGCCAGGGAGGGGACAGTCAGGAATGCAGGGCAGGCGCTCGAGCCCAGGGGCTGGACGCCGCCGAGACCCGGGTCCCGCGGGGTGGAGGGGAGGCCGGGCGCTGGTTCGACCCTCACCAGCCCCAGCACCTCCGCGAGGACCCCCACGCCCACCCGAGGGCGGAGGCTGCCACGCCCACAGACGCGCTGGCCGTGAAGTGGGTCAGACCCTGGGCAGCAGCCTGTCTCCGCCCGCTCCGCCTCTGGAGAAACTGGCGGCCGGACGCCTGCGAGGCCAGCGTCCCCGTCCCCACCCGCTGCCGTGGGGGCGGAACTGCGCATGCGTCCAGCGGTGGGCCCCTCGGCGTCGCGTTATCCGCGCCCCGCAGGGGTGGGAACGGGGAGGGCTGCACAGGGTGTGAACACAGGTCGCGATGGTACTACGGATAATTTTTTTATTTGAGTTTTTCGAGTTTTCTCCGTGGACAAATTATTTTTTAATGAGAAAAATGTATTTTTTTGTTTTCAAAAACTGAGTTGCACTATCGGGCTAGCTGAGGCCAAGCGCCTGCCTTAGGCTACGGAACACAAGTCAAACATCTCATTCCAGTGAAATCCCGGTTATGAAAAACCAAGGCAGGTCTGAGATGGGCCTGCGGAATGCCGGCGGCTGGGGAGGCGCGGTCCCCCCTTGGGGAATTTTGTGTCTCCAGGGCTCCAGGCTCACAAGGGCTTACAAATCACCTCACCCGACTCCCGCCTCCATAGAACGGAGCAAGCTGTCATTATGGACTGCCCAGTGCCTGAAACGGTGCCTGGCACATAATAGGTGCTCAATACTCACTTGTTGAATGACTTAATGAGCCCAATGAGGGCAAAAGGGAAGGCTCTCTGGGCCCATCAGCCAGCAGAACCGCAAGCAGCGTTCCTCTGAGCCCGGCAACCAAGATGGCCCTGGGTACACGCGGCTCACGCGGAGTGCCGTTAAAACGTCAAACACCCGACCCCACCCCCAGAGATGTTGCTGCTCCCTCTGATGTGGGGCTTAGAAGCTGGTGTTTTTGGACCGGCCCCCAAGGCCCGGCCAGGGATCCCTAGGGAACAAGCTGACCCGCACTCGGAGCCTCCCAAGCAGGAAGAAACCTGCAGTGGACACCCTTCCTGGCCACCGTCACACCTCTGGGCGCTGGGCCCTGGAGACCTGGGCGTCCCCTCGTTGCCCCCATGTTCCTGACCTCTGGTGCCCCCTCCCAGGAAGCAGGTTGGGGAACCCCACCAAAGGAGGCCAGCACCTCTGGCCAGCTGCCGGGGATCCTCAGCCCGGGTCCAAGACCAGAGGCCGTGAGAGCCCCAGGGTGGCCCCAGGCCAGCCCCTCAGGGTACAGCCTCCCCGCAGCGCCCCGAGCTCCCCTCCAAGACCAAGGTTACCCTCACTCCCCTGACTCACTCCCAGTGAACCGGGGCTACCCCTGTGGGCACTCAAGAGCCGCCTTCAGAGCCAGGCATGGTGGCACAGGCCTGTAATCCCAGCATGCAGGAGGCTGAGGCAGGAGGATCACCATGAGTTCAAGGCTACCCTGGGCTACATGGAGAATTCAAGGCCACCCTGAGCTACACAGCCAGCCCCAACACAAAATAGCACTCTTCAGAGCTGGGACCTGAGCTCCTGAAGGGGCCGTCCTGCGTTCCTCTGGCCAGGTGTCCTGGCTGCCGGTCCAGAGCCACACCAAGTCCTCCCACTCCTGCCGGCCCAGGTTCGCCTTTCCAGCCTTGGCTGTGCCGCCTCCACCTGGGCGGGGGGCGAGGCAGGCCCTAACCACACTTTCCTGCCAAGAACAGGCGTGGGCCTGCTTTTCCCCTGCCCTGCTCAGGATCCACTCCCCGCCCCTCCCGAACCGCCGGCCAGAGTTAATGTACAATCTCCACTCGGCTCTAATTAGCGGGAAGCTCTAATTAGCCACCACCACCCCACCTCATCCCCAGTCACGGGGGACCACTGCCCGAATCTGAAGCCAGCCCCAGCCTCCCCACCCCAGGCACTGCCCTCGGCCTGCCCCACTGCCCAGAGGCCACCCCTGCCAGGCACCAGCCCTGGACAATAATGGCCCAAGGGCTTGGTCACCTCACCCTCGAAGAATCAAGACCTCGGGTGGGGCAACCCCAGGGAGAGAATCAGAGACCAGAGTTAAGAAAGGAAACAGAAGCGGGCGTGGTGGCGCCCACCTGTGATCCCAGCACTCCCGGAGGCTGTGGCAGGAGGACTGCAAATTCAAGCCCAGTCCGAGCAATTCGGTGACTTAACGAGACCCTGTCTCAAAATTTTACAATTTTAAAAGGGCTGCGACTGCAGCTCAGCGCAAAAGCCCCGAGTTCAATTCCCAGCGCTGCAAAATTAAGTATTAAAAAAAAAATGTAAGGGGCCGGAGATAGATTCTAGACAGGACAGAGAGGAATGCCTGCCATACTTGGGGCCCTGCTCCCAGGGACTTACTGAACAGCAGGTGTCCACGCGGCGGGACAGAGCCTGCCTGGCCACCAGGACTCTCAGGGCCAAACTCAGACATCCAAGCTCCCAGAAGGTGGCCGCCTGGTTTCTCTGTTGTCCACCGGGTCCCCGGCCCACAGCGGCGCCCACCCTCACGGCAGCAGAGTGAGAGCCGAGTCTTCCTAGGTTCGATCTGGCACAGGGCCCAGCACGGGACGGACCCACAGGGAACCACGTTTACACCAGCTGCACCTGTGCGGAGCAGTCTGAAAGCCCAGGCTCAAAAGGGTGCATTGTGCCCTGGCTGGCTGGGCAGGGGCTGATCTTGCCCCGGGTCGAGGAGGGTGGGACAGATTTACTCAGGCGGAGCCTGGTGGAGCAAGGTGGGAGCAAAGGTAAAGAGACCTAGGCAGGGACCGGTTCCGGGAACTGCAGCCGGGCCCCAGGCGCTCGAGCAGCAGTGCCCAGGCAGGCTAGGAGGAAGGCAGGTGGGCTGCCTGAGGAAGGGCAGTGGGGACACGGTGCTCTCTCCCGGAGGCTGCTGAAGTTCGCAGGTGTGTAAAAAGCACCCACCATACCTCCGTCCCAAGCCCCGCCCAGCACCCAGCAACACAGGAGGCCGGCCTCTCCCACGGTCTCCAGGCATGAAGCCACCTCCCCCACACGCGCCCCTCCTCCAGCCTCTGAAGAGGGGCTGCCTGTGCACCCACTATGCCCTGGCCTGGCCTCCTGGCACCAGCCCGCACGCTGCCTCTACCGGAGGCCAGCACCTCTCTGCGCAGGGGAAGCCACATCTAGAGAGAGAGGCAGGAATCCCAGTCTCAACACCGAGGAACTGGAGTGCCAGAGGCTGGGGAGATAAGAAGTAGGAAATGCTGGAATTCACAGTCAGAGCCCTGGAGCAGCCAGCATGGATCCCCCTTCCAGCCAGACTAAAAGTGAGATTCCAGGCTGGGGATATAGCTCAGTGGTATAGTGCCTGCCTGGCAAGTGCAAGGTCCTGAATTCAATTCCTGATACAAAAAAGGAAGAAAGAAATCCAGGGCTGAGTGGGATCCTATGTAATCTCAGCACTCAGGAGGCTGAGGCAGGACAATTCCCTTGAATTCAAGGACAGCCTCACTACATAGTGAGACAGGTCTCAAAAAAAAAAAAAAAAGGAAATAAGATGAAAAGGGCAGACCAGGCCGTCCCTGGGCTTGGTGGAGAGGTGAAGCCATTCCACCCCATCTCCAGAGACCCTCTAACTGCTCCTCCCAAGAGAAACTCACACTGCCTGGTTCTGTTCCTGCCCTCTGTCTGGTACCCGCCGTGCCCGGGAGAAAAACGGATTCCCCATCTATCCGGCCCAGGCCCTGGGAGGTGGAGGCCAGAATTAATTAATGTTTGTACAGGGCTCTAAAGAACCTGGGACCTGAGACCCAGGGGCGCCTGATGAGCCGCACAGGAAATTGACGGGGAAAGGAGGGGAGGAGCGGGCCGGCGGCCAGGCCCGGGTCGCCTAGAAGGGGCAGCTGAGAAGATTGTCCTACTGGAGGGGGCGGACGGGGAAAAGCTCCGACCCTCAGGGTGCCCGGGTGGGTAAACCGAGGGGAACTCCGGACCTCCAGCTGGGCTCGGCCACCCCACAGCTCCGCCCAGAGCCGAGAGTGCAGGCCCCGGGCCGATGCCCCCGCTCAGGCCCCGCGCCCACCTGCCGGCCCTGCCACCTGCGGGGAAGTCGCGGCCGCGAAGTCAGGCGCGCGCCCGAGGGTGCCGGGTGGAGGCTCGGCCGGGCGCCTCCGCCAAGCCCCGCGGGGCGCCGACTCCTACCTGAACAAACACTGCACTTCCTTTCCACGCTCGGGGAGGCGCGTTCCCCGCTCCGGCTGCGGACGGCCCGGTCCCGTGGCGAGGCCCCGGGGACGGGACGCGCGCACGCAGCTGGCAGCCGGGCCCCCCGCCTCCCGCGCCCCAGCCCCGCGCGCACTCACCCCAAAGTGCTGATAAAGCCGTTGACCGAGCCCTCGGCGTACAGGGAGACGATGTCCCCGATGTGCAGGAAGCTGGACATCTCGCTCATGGCTGCGGCCCTCGGGGCCGGCG
>NW_004955437.1:2049091-2055301 GCF_000276665.1 Chinchilla lanigera | reverse complement strand
GCGGGGAGCCCAGCGCCGCCCCAGGCGCCACACGGAGCGCCATCCCCGCGCCCAGCTGAGAGCCGTCTCGCCCTGGGGACGCGCTCGCCCCTGCGCCGCGCGAATCGGGGTTCATTTTTCCCCACGTGAAAGGTCTTTCCTTTGTACCACAGAAAGCGCTCGGGCTTGGAGGGGAAGTGAAGCAGTGGGGTGGGTTTTGTTTTTCTCTCCGCATTCCTGTGTACAAAGAGATCCAACTTCCGAATCAGTTCAGCCGCTCCCTCTCCAGGAGTTGGCTCCAAAAACTCTTGGCTCCTTCTGTCTTTCCCTTAAGGAAAAAAAAAAAAAAAAAAAAGCGGAGGTGCGGGGGAGAAAATCACCTTCTCCAGTTCACAGCGCACCCAGCCGCGGGGACGGGTCCCCCGCGGCGGCCCGGTCGCCAGGCTGGCGCAGAAGCGCGCGCGCACGCCCGCGGCCGGCTCGCCTACTTTCAGTTCTGCTCGCGCGCGCTGCGTGTTTGTGTCTTAGTGCTCTTTGGAACCGTGGGACGGTGCAGACGGCCGCCTCATCCGACCGCACTTACTCCCTGGGAAGTCCCCCTCAATTCCGGAGGGTGGCGGGCGTCGTCCCCGGGAGAAGGGGACCCGAGACAGAAGCAGGAAGAAGCGAGACCGGAGGGGTGGGGACGCTGGAGCCGCGAGCGAGGACGAGCCTGGGGGTGTGGCTCTTTTCACAGCCCCTCCACGTGGGCGGGGAGGCCGCCCCCCAGGCCCGCGTTGCAGTTTCTCCCCGAGGCCCCACAGAGACAAATACGTTTCACATCAAACCGGTCCGCAGCACGTCTATATATATGCCAAACAATGGTTTCACCGAACAATGCCTAGCCCATGACCTGTGACGCACTCCTGTTTTCTACGCCTTTCAATTGCGGCGTTTGAATGCTGGTTGGAACCCACTAAACTGCTTGCTTAAAAATGCATCAAACGAGTTGTAAACTGCAATTTGGAAAAGCTTAGCCAGTCTGCCAAAAAGAGGTGACGGAAGCCGGAGAAAGAGACCAAACGCTGAGGTCACACAGCAGGCCCCGGCGGCCCGGACCTACCCCGGCACCTTCGTCCCGGAAGCCCCAGCCCGGCAGTCCAGGCCTCCCCTTCTCGCCTGGGGTAACGCTGGCGTCCCAGAGCGTTTGCTGCTGGCCTACTGTGCGTCTGGCCTGGCCCCAGGCGCCGGGCTCTGAAGGAGCCACCGGCCTGGGCCTTACTGCGTCTCTTCTCCCGGACTCCGAGGGTGAGGACGGTTGAGCCAGTGGCACACCCCCTGGCCTTGCTGGGGACCTGTCTTCCCCTGACCAGCAGAGCCTTCCCTGTGAGATTTAAGTCGATGGCCCCAGCTCAGGGAGGTTGCACACCCAGGAAGTGGAGGTCCCTGCACTTCCGACACAGCTGCCCGCTCCCCAGCCTGGTGCCCCTCGCTAGGGTGTCCAAACCAGATGTGGGGAACACGGCCCGGAAAAGTCCCGGGGGAACACTGCTGCCACGCCCGCCGCCGCGGGGATGGAATCCAGGCCCCAGGCACCTGCTTCTCCCAAGCCAATTCCAACTCCCTTTACACACCTAGGCTGGGAGGTAAAGTTTAAGAAAAGTTCCGAGCTGGGGACCGTGCTGCACACCCGTAATCCCAGCACTAACAGAGGCTGAGGCAGGAGGGTGGCACCTTAGGGCCCAGCCCAGGCAACTTAATGACTTATCAAAATCTCAAAATGAACAGTAAAAAAGGACCGTGGATATAGGTCAGTATGAAGGCCCTGGGTTCAATCCCAGCACCACCAAAAGTAATAATAAAAACAAACTAAAGAGTAAAGTAAAGTTTTCTTCCCTAAAGTTCTGGAACGCTGACTTTGGATGTTATTACAGATACTTGACGCATAATACATCACACTGGGGATGTAGCTCACAGTAGGGGCTTGCTAGTGGGGCCAAGGCCCTGGGTTCCATCCTAGCATTGCAAGGACAGAACAAAAGTATAAAGAAAACCCTGCATGTTCCCTCTGGCTTTGTCAAGAACTTGTGTTTTGTAAAATTTGGTTCCAACATTTTTTTTGAGAGTAGGAAAATTTGTTGAGAGAGAGAGAGCTCCTGACAGACAGGATGGGTCCCGCCGAATGGGTTGCCCAGGTTCCAACATTTTTGAAGAACTAAACCTTAACAATTCAATTGAAATTCCTTGTGTGCCCGTCTCTGACTAGCTCCTTGCCCCCTCGGCCTGCAGGGGCAGCCGGTGTCCTTCCGACTTCCACCAAGGCCCATTGGTGGATCATGAAATCAATCGAGTGGGTAAAGATCAGCATTCTTTTTGTCCTGTTTTGTTTTGTTTGAGACAGGGTATCACTATGTAGATCAGGCTGGCCTTGAACTTGTGTTGAGCCTCCCGCCTCAGCCTCCCAGAGTGCTAGGATTACGGGGCTGCACCACCATGCACAGCCTCATCAGGGTAACTACTAAAGCAAAAGTTGTCCGTCTCAGGTGCGTCATGCGTGTGTTTCTGGGTCACAGTGTAGCTCTTTATTGAGGGTACCTGTCAACACCTTGAAAAACCCTGCTGTAAACCAGGCATACTCTTATAATCCTGGCACTCACTCAGGAGGCTGAGGCAGGAGGATCGCTGTGAGTTCGAGGCCAGCCTGTGTTAAACAACCCCCACAAAAAGAGAAAACCCCTGCTGTAGAATAAAACTTAGAAAGCACAATCTCTGGATCATAAGGACCTTCCTAGGAGTTGCCAGATTATCCTCTGGCACCCCCACTAGCACTTGGGAATATCTGACTTCTTCACGTGCGATGGGTGCATTGAGCCTCCCCCGCAGCCTTCAAGCTCTGTGGGGAGCAGGCTGTGTCCGCTCCACTGTGCCCATAGGCTGTGCACACAGGAAGTGCTCAGTAAATCCGCATGGACGGTGAGGTGCTGGAGGAGAGAGCAGAAAAGAATATAAACCACACCAGGCAGCGAACACAGACCGGCGCTAGGGAGGAGGCGAATCGAGGCCCCACTCTCCTAAATGGCTTGGGTGGGACCAGGTTCAGGCCCAGGAGGAAGTCACCACGGTCACTATGACAACAGGCCTGCCTAGCCCCAGCCTGGACCTCGGTGGCCGGGTGTCTCCCGCCCATCTCCTGGCCAGGGCTCCCGGAAGCCGGCCACTGCTGGGACCTCGGGGCAGCGTTAGAAGGTGGGATTACTTTGCACTGTGTCTCTTTTTAAAGCTTTTGAGTTTCAGACAGTGTGGATGCATAACTACAGCCAAACAGAAAGACTGCAGGACATGGTGACGCACGCCGGTCACCCCGACACTCCGGGAGGCTGAGGCAGGAGGACTGCAAGTTCAAGCCCAGCCTGGACAACGTAGGGACTTGGTGAGACCCTATCTGAAATTAAAACAAAAGTAATATTTAAAAGGCTGGGAATGTAGCCCTGTGTAAAGGCTGTAGGCTCAGTCCCCAGGGCCTAACTAAATCATAAGTTAAAACATCACCCCCGAGCTCCACGTCCCAGCAGAAGACCCCAGGAACCTACCTCTTGACTTCTCCGCCCACCCCCAGCCGAGGAGCTCAGAGATGGCAGGAGTCAGTCTCTCTCTGGACTCAGAAGGGGACCCAGCCGGGAGGGCAGGGCGGAGCTGGCAGAAGGGTGGTGCCGTGGGGACCCCGTTGCTCACCCCCCAGGAGGCACCAACGGCCGTGGGTTCCCAGACAGTTGCTTCCCCAGGCCTCAGCCATGCCAGTGAGCACCCAGCCCATGGCAGGGGCAGCTATCAAGTGTGCAGGGCGCCTCCCTGGACCCTGCCCAACACACCCACACCCACCCTCACTCTCAAACACACACACACACACACACACACTCGCACTCACATGTAGAGATCACAGTCTCTAGGAAAGCTGAGAAAAGAACATGACAGCCCTGCTGACACCTCCTGCGTGCGAGGGACTGCAGGGACACATAAAGAGAGAGATTTACAATCTCGTAAAGCAAGAGATAAGCCCACACCGGGGTGTGGTGGCACTCACTCGCCTGTGATCCCAGCACTCAGGAGGCTGAGGCAGGAGGATCACGCACGTTCAAGGCCAGTCTAGGCTCCAAAGTGAGACCTTGTCTCAAAACAAAACAAAAAAAAGGAAAAAGGAAATCCTGGAGCAGGATCACTGGAGTCCCAGCTCTACCACTTCCCGGGTGGACAGACAAGCTGCCAGGCTGCCTGGGCCTCAGTTTCCCTATGGGAAATGAGAATGTAGAGCAGTACCCACAAGATCCTGGCAGGAAATGGGGACATGTGCCCACGGGTGACTAAGGAGAAGCAGCCGCCACATAGAGGCGCAGGCAGCTCTCCCGGAGCCGAGGAAGTGGCGGTGGAGCGCCAGGCTGGCCTCGGACTCGGGATTCACACAGGCCTCCGAAGCAGGAGGTCTGATCAAGACAGCCCGTCAGACTCCACGTCCCCTCCCCGCTGAATAAGCAGTTACTGCATGCCTGCCACACCCGCGGCCAGGACGGTGACGGACAGGGCGGCCCTGCTGACTGCAAGCCCCGCCCCTGTGCTGAGCTGGAGTGGGGCAGGGAAGGCCGGGGAGGCTGACCGCAGTGCTCGCTCCGTCCGAGGCCGCCCCAGCCTCCTGCCAGGCGGGCACCCCAGCCACCCGATTCCTCCCCGGATCCACATGGGTGCCAAGCCGTGACGCCACACCTGCCCAGCAGAGGGTGGGCATGCGGGCAGCACGGCCCCAGGGCAGGGCAGGGCTAGCCAGGCTTTGTCTGCGGATGAGGGGCTGACGTCAGGTCCACCTACCTGGGCCGGGCCTGGCCTCCCTCCGAGCCCCACAGCCGCCTTGGCGGGACCGGGGCCCTGGGCGCCCGGCTGGCCCACAGCAGCCCACATGTAGGGACTCACCCACCCGCTGACGGGGCCCTGCTTCCCTCCCGGATGGCAGTGGCTCTGGATCACTGGGACGGGGGAGGTCAGGCGTGGGGGTGTGTCCGGCGTGACCTCCCCGGGGCAGGAAGGGGTCGCAGCTGAGGAGCAGGGCAGGAGAGAAAGGCCTGCTGTTTGCCCCAACCCGGCAGACACTGGGCCCTTGTCCCGGGCAGCAGGGGAGGCCGCTGGCCAGATGGACCGCGCTGGCCTCCTCCTCCCACGCCCCCAGCTCCGGCTGTGTGAGCGCAGCAGAGCACAGCCGCGCAGTACAGGCTTGGCTGAGGCTGTAGGGTGCGGCCTCCCCACCAGACCCCGGGGCCCGCAGTGTCGGACGGGACCTAGCGGAGTCACCAGTAGCGGCAGGGAGCTGGAGGGCCCGCTCAGGCCGGCTGGAGCCAGGGAGGAGCTGTTGCTGGGCTGCGGGCCCAGGGGCGCAGGAAGCGGGGGACACGGGCAGAATCAAGAGGGCCTTGATGGCGTGGGCACCCACCCGCATCGCAGGCCGACCCCCGCGTCCTGCGTCCCTCCCGGCCAGGACCGGTGCAGGGCTCGGCGCAGGCCACGGAGGGGCCGCTGCGCACGGGGACGGTGCTGTCCTCTGCCTGACTGCGGCCGGGGTGGGGGCTCCAGGGCCGTGGACCCCACCAGAGCCCCAGCCCTGCGCTTCCCACCTGCTGGCTGTTCCCCAAGCACACTACCTGCTCCGCCCGTGTCCAGGATCAGCAGTCCTGAAGGCCGTCGGGTCCATCTTGCCCAGCACCTCTCCCTACCCCCAGCAAAACCAGGACCACAAGATGCAGGATGCCTGGGTTGCTATGGCCACCAGCCCCAGCCCAGCTCCCAGCCCCCTGCAGGCCTCCAGCTAACCCAGGCTGGGCCGCTTCCTTTCCACAGAGCTACCTTTGTCCTGCCCCTTCCCAAGAGCTGCTTCCAGGAGGGACCTGGCGTGCTCCTGGCCTTCTAGGTCTATCCCAGACTGACTGGGGGGCAGAGAGGCAGCACCACAAGGCAAGCTCCTGGGGAGGATCCTGAAGGGGGAACAGTGGTGGCGCAGGCCTGGATCCCAGCATTCAGGGAGGCTGAGGCAGGAGGATTCCAAGTTCAACCCCAGCCTAGGAAACTTAGTGAGGCCCTGTGTCAAAATTTTAAAATTTAAAAAAAGCTGGGGATGTAGCTTAGTGCAAAAGCCCTGGGTTCAATCCCCAGTACTGAGAGGGGGGAGGGGAGAACAAATAAAAACCATTACCCCCATTTTCTGAGGGAAGGTCT
>NW_004955437.1:2046822-2048762 GCF_000276665.1 Chinchilla lanigera | reverse complement strand
GGCTGGGTGACACGGAGGTGCAAGGTGGGGCCCTGGAACAGGAAGCTTCCTCCGCGCAGCTCCGGGGTTCGAGGCCATGGCCCACCTCACCCGGCACCTCCTTCACGCCCCTGACCTGTGCTCCAGCAACGTGGTCACCCGGGTGTCCCTGCGGGCCCGGCTGAGCCGCTGCCAGGGAAGGGAGGTGCCCGTGTCACACGCACCCCGCCTGCCATGCCGCCCACTCGAGACCCGGCCGCCCACGGCCAGCGACGCACCCTTCCCAGGCCGCCCTGAGGGAACGCGCGCCCCCAGTGGTGAGGCCCGGCACTCCAGCTCTTCCAGGGAGGAGTGTTCGGCCCCAGCCCCACAGCTCATGCCGGCCCAGCCGCGGAAGGAGCGCACCCCACACTGAAAAAAGGACCCCCTAGCCCCTGATCCTCAAAGAGCAACCCCTGGCTTCCCTCCCGGCTTACCCCTCCTGGGCGCTCCTGCCGCAGGACCTTTGCACCTTCCTTCCAGCCCCGACCCCGCCAGGTCCCAGCCTGCCCGCCTCCTCGGACCCCATCTCTGCCTCTGCCTGAAGCGCGTCTGCCTGAAGCGCGTCTGCCTCCTGAGCACCACCACCCTGACACAAGTCTGTTTATTGTGAAAATTTCCCCAAAGTGGATGTTTTTATGTGGGCTGGAGTAGCTGCTTAATAAATTTTTGTTCTGTGGGTTCTGAGAACATTCTGGGAGCCAAATATGCCATGTAGCAGGCTTGCTTCTTTGTTTGCTTCTTTGTTTTGTCTTGTTCTGTTTGGTTTTGTTGCAGTACTGGGAAACTGTGCTACATCCCCAGCCCTTTCAAAATGTTATTTGGAGGCCAGGTGTGATGGTGTACACCTCTAATTCCAGCACTCCGGAGGCTGAGGCAGGAGGAGTGCCACGAGTTTGAGGTCAACCTAGACTACATGGTGAGACCCTGTCTCAGAAAAAAAAAAACTATATATTTTTTTGTCTTTTTGAGACAAGGTCTTGCTATGAAGTTCAGGCTGGGCTTGAGCTCAATTTGTAGCCCAGGCTGGTCTCAAACTCGCAACGATCTTCCTGCCTCAACCTCCTGAGTTCTGGGATTACAGATATGTGCCACCACTCTTGGCCTAAAGTGGTATTTTAAGATCATCTCCCAGGTGTCCTTTGAACATGCAATCCTCCTGCCTCAGCTTCCCAAGTCGCTGGGATTTCAGGCATGTAGCACCCTGGCCGACCTTGCTTTTGGCTTTGGCGTTCAGGGATTGAAGAACCAAGCACCCCTCCGTTCAGCCTCAGGGTTGGCCCTCGGCTGACTCACCTCACAAACCTGGACGGATCCAGAGAGGCTCGGGGCGTGCATGAGGTCGGGCGGGGTGGAGCAGGGTTCCTGGCTCTGCTGCTCTGCTTTTCCTCCCATGCTACAGAATAGACAGGGCCTGGAGCACCATCTTCTGGGGCCAGGGGACCCCACAAGGGCTTTTGCTGTCTCTACCGCTGACAGGCTCGCCTTTGACCCTGCCGAGGGTCTTACTGTGTAGTTTAGGCCGGCCCTGAATTCACTATGTAGCCTGGGCTGGCCTGGAACTCAAAGCAATCCTCCTGCCTCAGCCTCCTGAGTGCTGGGATCATAGGCGTGCACCACCTCGCCCAGCATTTTTCCCCCTTCCTTCATAGAACACAGTGTCCAAGGGTGATAGAATGAGAGAGGTAAGGATACAAAGAAACAAAAGAAAACAGTTTGAGGGTGTAGCTCAGTGGTGCTCACTGCGGAGAGGAAGGGGGACAGACCGACAGAATGAGAGACAGGGCACGTCTTGTCCTAATGACCCAGCTGCATGGCCCCAGCCAGGCCGCTGCCTCGTGTGCTCCCCGCCCAGGGAAGCGGCCTGGGACCCCGCGGGCCGGAGGCGCCCCCAGCCCTGCAGCCGCGCCGCGGGAGGACGG
>NW_004955437.1:2033116-2046477 GCF_000276665.1 Chinchilla lanigera | reverse complement strand
TGCGGCCGCCCGGCCCGCGGCCCCTGCTGCCCGCCCTGCCCGTCCTCCGAGGAGGCCCCGCTGCCCAGCCCGCTTTCCTGGCTTTGTCCCTGAGCGCGGGCAGGAGCTTCCTGCTGGAGAATTCCCGGATCCTCCCCGGGAGGCCGCGGCCCGGCCGGGGAGCCCGTGCGGGGCGGGTCCTGCACCCCAGGCTTGCAAATTGCAAGCCGGGCTGCCTGCTCTGCCCGGCCGCACCCCTCCCCGCAGCCGCGAGGTCACCGTCCGTCCCAGACCCGCTCGCAGGGCCCCGCCGGGTGGCCCGGGGTGGGTTGGGGGGCTGGGGCACGGTGGCTGGGCCTCTGGTCCTCACGGAGCAGGAGCCAGGGGCGGGCCAGGTGAGGCAACGCGCCCTAGCCTTGGGGGATCCCGCCCCTTCCTCTGCACCCCAGTCTTCCCAGCTACCCCGGTGGGAGCCAGCGCCCTGGGTCCTTGCCCTCCTCCTCCTCCTGGGCCATCTCTGGCCTCCCAGCTGCCCACCCGCTGGAGCTGGACTCTCCCGAACTGCCAGAGACACCTCCAACCCCGATTCCCAGTGGGGGAAGCAGCGCACGCCGGGCGCCCGGAAGTGAGTCTCTGGCCCTCAGCCTGCTCCCCGGCCCGCAGCAGCTACCATCCTTCAATCTGCCAAGCCCAGTGTCTCGGTGCCCCTGGCAGCTTCGGGATGGGGCTGGGGTGGGAGTAGAGGGCTGGGGCAGTTGGGCTGGCCCGCTGACCTCCGGGGAGGACATCGGGGATGATGGATAATTGGTTGCCCGTGGGCAATAATTCAGTCAGTCATGCGCAAAGTCCCCACAAAAAAACCAAAAAGGTGAGTGGGGAGTGGTGGTGCACACCTGTAATCCCAGCACTTGGGAGGCTGAGGCAGGAGGATCGCTGTGAGTTTGAGGCCAGTCCAGGCTACAAAGTAAATTCAAGACCAGCCTGAACTGCATAGCGAGACCCTGTCTCAAAAACCGAATTAATTAATTAATCATTTAATTAAAATAAAGCAGGACCCCACAGGTGCTGGGTGCTGGGTGCCTGGCCACACTGAGCAGGCTTCTGTCTCACTTCTCTGCCTCTGTCTCAGCTAGATTCTCCGGGCAGCAGTGGCCGAGGCCCTGTGGGGACTCCGGGTGCCAGGCGCCCAGCCTGGGGCTCCGGTCATGGGCAGGATGCAGAGACTGGTGGTGGCCCAGCGTGTGGGGATGTACCAACCCCCTCGGGCGTCACGACTGTGCACACAGGGGAAACTGAGGCGCTAGTCCTCTATTCCCACAGCCTGAGAAAGCTGGAGCGCAGCCTGGCAACCTGTTGGGGACCCAAGGAACAGGACGGTGGCACCTGTTCCCCAACTTCTTCCCATCAGGCAGATGGGGCGGCAGCTTCATGTCAAATCCCAGCACTTTGGGAGGCTGAGGCAGGAGGATTGCATATTGGAGCTCAGCTTAGGCCACTAAAAGACTTATTGCAACCTTGTCTCAAAATATAGATTTAAAAAGGGCTGGGGATACAGTTCAGGTGAAGGCCCTGGGTTCAGTCCCCAGTACTGTAAAATCAAAGAGACAAAAATCCCCAAAACTTGTCCGGGTCTGAGACCTCTGCTGAACTGCAGCAAAGCTTTCTCTTTCCTTTTTCTTTTCTCTTCTCTCCCCACCCCTTCCTTAGTTCTTTTTATTGTTATTGCCAAACTAGGTATTGAACCCTCACATGTGAGCCAAATTTTAAACATTTTATTCTGACAGGATCCTGTTAAGTTGCCCAGGGTGGCTTCAAACTTGCAGTCCTCCTGCCTCAGCCTCCTGGTAGCCTAACTATAGCCCTTTCTTCCGTGACCCGGAGCTGGCCGGGCGCCACCTTCCCAGGAAGGGCTCCAGGGCTGCCGACCTGAGAGCCTGGATCAGGAACACAAGTCACCGCGTTCGCTCCAGCTCTGCCCACCGCCAGCTGTGTGACCTTGGGTGCATGATGACGTCTTTGTGCTCCGGGTCCCACACTGCACGTGGAGGTGACCATAAACAGGACCCGCCTTGCACTGTGGTGTGGTGATTTCATCCAACATGCTTCGAGGAGAGTCTGCCCCCAAGAAATAGCTGCATGAATGTCGACAACAGTTTGTTTTATTTTGTTTGGTGCTGAAGATCGAACCAACCCAGGGCTTCATACCTGCGAAGCATGACTTCGGTCATATGTTGTCACCACCAGAATGACTGCTCCTCCCGTCTGGGAAGGGCTGTGTCACAGCGGTGCACCCCGGGAAGGAAGGGGCACGAGAGGGGTGGGAGCCCCCCATCCCTTCTCCTCCAGGGCCTGAGGGAGAAGGACCCTTGTGGTCCTCCTAGTCCTCGATGGCCACCGCAGGTCCTCTGGCGCCACCTCGTGGCCCGTGCTTATATTGCACCGCTGAGCCGCTCGCCAGCAGGGGCTTCCGGGGCGCGGGCCCCCAGGGCCGCGGAGGGGGACCCCGTGAGCAGGTGCAGAGGGCGGGGCCCCAGGATAAACAGGAAGTGGGGACAGCACTTCCAAAAGGGCAAGAAAGGGCTCTGGGCCTGGCCTGGTGGCGCAAGCCTGTAATCCCACCACTTGGGAGGCTGAGGCAGGAGGGTCATTGCAAGTTTGAGACCAGCCTAGGCTACAATGTGAGTTTAAGGCCAGCCTGAACTGCATAGCGAGACCCTGTCTCAAAAAGAAAAAAAAACAAAAACAAAAAGAAAGAAAGAAAGAAAGAAAGAAAGAAAGAAAGAAAGAAAGAAAGAAAAGGCGCTGCTCCCATGGGTCTAAGCCAGGTACCCGGCACCCAGGTAGAGGGTCTGTCCCTGCCCTGCAGACCTTGGCTGTGGCAGATCCAGGGGTCCCCCCACCTTGGGAGACTGACTTGAGACGTCCTGTGAAGGGGTGATGGTCACTGACCAGCTGGTGGCTGGGGGGAGTCCAGGGCCTCAGAGGACAGGGACCTGGGATGGGGCTGAGCTGAGGGGGACGCTGTCATGTGGGTTTTTTTTTTGTCTTTTCTTTTTCCCTAGGACCGGAGATTGAAACCAGGGGCCTTCACACTGGGCTGAACCCCAACCCCACTTTTTATTCATTATTTTGAGACAAGATCTCATTATATTGCCCAGGCACACCTTCGATCCTCCTGCCTCAGCCTCCCAGAATACTGGGACTGCAAGCATGGGCTGTGGTGCTGGGCTTGCCCTGTGTTCTTTACCCAGTGCCTGCCGTGTGCCAGCCTCAGTTCCAGGCACTCAGAAAAGAGCATCTCGGTTAATCCTTCCAGCTCCCCCGGGAGACGGGCGCTATCTTATTCCCTCTCACAGATGAGGAAACTGAGGCAGAGAGAGACGCACACAGCGCGGTGCCGGTGGGGTTCGAACCCAAGCAGCGTGAGTCCAGCTTTCCCTCAGACAGTCCTGTCCTGCCAGGGCCTACAGGAAGGGGGACCATTTCCCCCTTCCCCCAGGCCTGCCATCTCCGGGTCCCAGACAAAGTGGCCCCAAGTTCCAAAGACAGTCGGCTGGGGAAGGCCGGGGACCCCAGATGTGTCGGAAACCCCCACCTCCTTTGGGCACCTCTGCTTTACCTCGGGTCTTCTTCGGGTCCTCTGGGCGCCCGCGTCCCTGTCCCTCCTGCCCCGGCCTCCCTGACTGCCCGCCCACAGGGAGGTGGCTCCTGCTCCCCTAAGAGGCACAGCAGCTCCTCCGCTGCCCACAGGCGGCAGGAAAAGCAGCACACAGAGGGCTTGCACCCCAAACCTGAGTCTGACCCGGGGGGCCCTGGCCGCAGAGGGGTCCTGGGACCAACCGCTCAGGAACAGGAGGCCCTGTCACGGTGCCAGCGTGGCCGGAAACTTCCAGAAGCTTAGAAGGCAAGGAGGAGCTGGGGCCGGGGCCAGGGCAGAGGAGATGGCACCGCCCCAGCTTGCATCTCTGCTCCCCCTCTCCCCAGGGCCTGGGGTCTCTGCAAGCACCCAGCCGCCTGTGAGGGTCTGAATCGAGGCTGAATCCCAACTCAGATTCACTACTTGCGGGCATCTGCGGCTCTGATGAGGAACCCAGCCCGGGGACCTCACTTTGTTTGCCTGTAAAATGGGCCAGGCCCACAGCACCTGTGTCCGAGGGTGGTGACTGAGATCCACACGGCAGTGGTCCCTGAGGGGTGAGCAGGCGGCAGTGTCTAAACTCGAAACCTGCGCTTTTCATCACTCAGTACTGAGAAAAAGGTCAAGGCGAGGGGTGGCACTGGACGTGGCGGTGCGTGCCTGTAACCCCAGCACTCTGGGAGGCTGAGGCAGGAGGACTGCACCTCCTGGCCAGCCTGAGCAATTTGAAGGAAGCCACCCTGAGCAGTTTAGGGGAGGGTGTGGGGAGGTAGCTGAGTCCCTAGCCCTGGGTCCAATCCCAGCACCGGAAAAGAAAAGCCAGTGAAGGCTGAGAATGGGGAGGCAGAGCAGCAGGCGAGCGGGCCCCGGCCGGCAGGGTGGGAGCTCCCAGGGCCCGGCCCACCGCATCCGGCGGCCGAGAGTGACTTCCTCTAGAGGGAGCTGAGCGCGGCGGCGGCGGGCACCTCTAGGATCTGTGCAGCCACGGGTCCCTCGCCCAGGGTCGGCGCGGCGGCGGCATCCGGACCTTGGCAATGCTCTGACGGCAGCCGGTTTCGGGAAGCCGGCCTGAAGCACCTTCCCGGGGAGCTCGGACCTCGGCCCTGCTGAGCCATCGGGCCGGCCGGAGCCCGGACAGGTAGGCGGCAGAGCCCCCCGGCCCCCGTCCCGGCAGCCTGGCCTGGAGGGCAAGAGCCACCCCCGGCCAGTGGGGAGGGGGCCTGGAGTTTGGGGCTCGCCCGGTCCCTGGAGACGGGACCCCCTGCAGACCGCGTCCCCTCTCCCTGCACCTGGGTGGCCTTGGATGCCAGGGAACCAGTCCTTGATGACCTGGGGGGACAGGAGCAGAGGTCAGAGCCAAGGTCAGGGGCAGGGCGGGACTTTGCTGCCTGGGGCTGGGGCTGGGCTAGGGCGCAGCTCTGGGGGTGGCCTGGTGGGCCCAGGCCCCAGGAGGTGGGGACAGCATGGGAAAACGGGCGTGGAGACGGGGCCTAGGCCACTGGCTTGAGGGGGCCGCCCCGAGCGAGCCCCGAGGAGCTGGGACTGTCCAGCGTGTCGGGGGCCTGCGGGCCGGGGGAGGCAGGAGGGCGCGGCTGGGGTGAGGGTGCCTGGTGCGGGGCGGCCGGGAGGCGAGGAGGGTCTGCCCTGCCCTGGCCCTGGCGGAGGACCGAGCCAGCTCCTGGCCACCTGAAGGAGGGTGGGCGCGGGACCCAGGCGCGGGTGGCGGGGCCCTCGTCCGGGGGGGCAGCTCCTGCCAGTGATGGAGGCAGCGGGGAAGAACCCGGGCTCCGGAAGGGGCACAAACTGAAAGCGAAAGGCAAACATCAGGAAATGCTCCTGGGCGAGATCCACAGAGGCCGGGGCGGGCAGGGGGCCGGCAGCTGGGGCAGGAGAGCAGGTGTGTGTCAGGGAAGGGGGCGAAGGGGGCTGCGGCGAAGGCCCTGGTGTGTGGGACTCCTCCGTGGAGGGCCCGACGCCTCCGGGCTGTCCGTGGGCCTTGGCACGCGCCTGTTCCTTGGCGCCTCACGTTCTACCTGTGAAATGGGTGTGACGGGGCTTTGCTGGAGTGCGAGCTCTGCGTTCAGCACCCAGGTGTGCTGGTGCAAGTCTATAATCCAGGCATTCTGGAGGCTGAGGCAGGAGGGTCACCAATTTGTGAGTTCAACGCATGACTGGACTAGGCAGCAAGATCCTGTCACAAAAGACAGTGTTGAGCGTGGTGGTATGGCCTGTAATCCCAGTAGCTGTAATCCTAGCATTCGGGAGGCTGAGGCAGGAGGATCGTAAGTTTGAGGCCCATTTAGGGTATATAACAAGACCCTGTCTCCAAAAATCTGGAGAGCTCCTAATGGTGGGAGAAGTGCAGACCCTCGGCAAAGGCTTGTGCCTGACGCTCTGTGCTGGAGAGCAGGTCTGCTCCGGCCGGCTGCCCACCCGAGGGAAAGGGCCTTCACGGCCATCACGGGTCATTGGTGGGGAGGTGGTGAGCTCAAGGCCGAGGGTGCTGAGAATGCCTGGGGGGCTCCAGGAGCTGCTGATCCAGCGCCACTGGCCCAGGAGCGATGGGAACTGTGCCCTGGAGCCCGGGGCATGGCCGGCCAAGCCGCGCCTCCAGGAACAGGGCTGCTGATTACGGGCGACTCCAGTCTGTCTCCTGCTGCTTTGCTGTTGGGGCCCACAGGAGACAGTGGGGGCTTGCTGGGAGGGGGGACCCCGACTGTGTGGCCATGACAGCCTTTCTGGGACTCACCCAGTGGCTCCTGTCCACCTCTCCCCCGCCCACAGGCTGACACTGTTACCCGCTAAGACCTGAGCGATGGCATCTGACCAAGGCCCGGGTCCCCCCGAGGAGGGGTGCAGAGAGGCCGCCCCACCGTCCGAAGCGGGTAAGCGCATCCCTGCCCTGCCCTCCCTCCGTGCCCAGGCCGGCTCCCGCCTCCCTTTGGGCCTAGGAGAAGGCAGAGGCTGGCCGTCTCCGCCCGGGCCGCACTAGGTGGGGAGGAGCCTGGCAATCTGGGCAGGAGCGGGAGAAGGGCAGGGCCGAGGGTGGGGTGCAGAGAGAAAGACGGAAGGAAAGAAAGTCTGCCAGCCTGGGAGGAAGTGAGCTGCTGTCACCCACAGGTCCCCGGAACAGGGGCGCCATTGTTGTGACGGGAAGGAAGTGAGGTTGCTGCCCTCTGCCCCTTCCGGGGCACCCAGGGGCCCCGCTCACAGCCTCCTGCGGGCTCTCTCTTCCCTGGCCTTGGGCTTCCGTCCCAGGTCTGTCCCTATCTTCCGAGCCCGGCGCTACAGTTTCACAGTGTGTCTCCCACCTGCCCTAAGCCCTAAGGGCTGGTGGCCTGATGGCCTGGCTGGTACCTTGGCCCGCTGCTGAGCACAGCTGTGTGACCTCATACATGTCCCCCGGCTGCCCGTGCCGAGGACACCCCTGGGAGCACCAGGTGTCTGCTCAGGGACATTTTTTCCCATGGAGCTGGGCGTGGTGGCACACCCTGTAATCCCAGCACTCGGGAGGCTGAGGCAGGAGGATCGTTGCGAGTTTGAGACCAGCCTGGGCTACAAAATGAGCTCACAAATGAGACCCTGTCTCAAAAAGACAAAACAAACAAACAAACATTTTTTCCCTTGGAGAGGGTGGCGGTGGCCCGGAGAGACTGGGGTGTGATTCACCCACAAAGCCCAGGCTGCCAGGGTCCAGCCCTCCCTGGCTGACCCCCGGCTTTGACCTCCAGAGCAGCAGGTGGCCCGGGACACCGAGGAGGTTTTCCTCAGCTATGTGTACTACCGCCATCAGCAGGAGCAGGAGGCCGAGGGGGCAGCTGCCCCCACTGACCCTGAGATGGATGCCCTGCCGCTAGATCCAAACAGGTGAGTGTTGGCCTGGCCCACAGGGACAGCCGCAGAGGGACAGAGGCTCATGTGGGGTCCTTATTCCGTGGCCGGCACTCACATCTGAGGACGCTGTCGGGGACATACAAGGAGGTGGACGGGGCCGGGGCCCGCAGGCACGCCCCAGCCTCCCTGCCCGGCGGCTCACCCTCTGCCCGCCCCCAGCACCCTGGCCCAGGTGGGTCGGCAGCTGTCCATCATCGGAGATGACATCAACCAGCGCTACAACACCGAGTTCCAGAGCCTGCTGCAGCAGCTGCAGCCCACGGCGGACAACGCCTACGAGCTGTTCCTCAAGATTGCCTCCAGGTGCCCACCCTGCGGCCCCCCACTGCCTGCTGTGCCCCTCACGCGCCGTGCTCCCAGGCCCACCCTCCTCTGTCCGTCAGCGCCCGCCCCGAGGAGCTCTGCCTCCGGGGACTGGGCTGGGTCGATCGGGGGTGATGTCGCGGGGTCCAGCTGGGACCCCAAAATGTAGGGCTGCCAGCCCCCCCTCATCTGGTACCTAGAAGACAATCTGGGCAGAGACCAGGTACCTGTTCCCACCCCCACCTTGCCACCTGCTGCTGGGCCCCGCTGGCCTTCGGGCCCGCGTGTCCACACCCACGAGGCAGGCGATCTCCGCCTGCGTGAGGCCATCAGGGTCAGGGCAGATGTGCGGGTGGAGGAGAAGGGGCGGCTGGTGGTAGACTTAGAACCTGCTCCGTGCTGAAGTGCACCTGTGCCCTCAGAGCCACCCCACTGGCTGACTTGGGGTGCTGTCCTAATCTCCTCTTCTGTCCTTTCCTTCTGCCGTCTCTCGGGCTGCCAGGCCAGCAGCAACACCCGCAGGTAATCTCCCTCCTTCCCCTGCCCTCTCTGTGCCTTCCGTCTGCGGCCTGGGGGACACAGCCCCGTGGCGGCACCCAGCTTGTTTGCCCCTGGCTCCTCTCAAGCTGAGGCCAGGCCACGGCAGCTTCTGCAGCCCTGATTCACAGCCCGACCATTCAGCCTTCCAAAGAGGGGCGGAGGGAAGGGCCTCGGCAGGAAGGGGGCGGGTTGAAGGACCCTGGGGCTCTCCACTGACTGCTGGGTGCTCTGCTTGCAGTCTCTTTGAGAGCGGCATCAACTGGGGCCGTGTGGCGGTTCTCCTGGGCTTTGGCTATCGCCTGGCCCTGCACGTCTACCAGCACGGCCTGTCTGGCTTCCTGGGCAGGGTGACCAGGCTGGTGATCGATTGCATGCTGCACTACTGCATTGTCCAGTGGATCGTGGACAAAGGCGGCTGGGTGAGTGGCTGAGGACGGCTGCGTCCCCCCTGCGGCTGGGGCTGCCCTGGTCCCCAGGGTGCCGGCCTGTTTGTGACTTCCCTGTCTCTCCCGGCAGAAGGCAGCCCTGAACTTGGTTAATGACCCCTTCTGGAAAGTGGTGATGATCCTTGCCCTGGTTCTGGTCGGAAAATATGTGGTACGAAGATTCTTCAAGTCGTCCTGACACCTGAGGGGCCCTTTGGGGTCCCAGCTGTGACACCTGCATTTCAACCCGAACTTCTCCCCCTCCTCTCCCCTGCAGGACTTCCCCCACCCCAAGAGTACACAAGCTTTAGCAAGTGGGCACCCCAGCATCAGGGGGCCCCTGCCTGGGGTCATTCAGGCTGCACAATGGCCCCAACATTGCATGGTGCTACCAGGCCCGTCATGGGCCTCCATCCTGGCCTCAGGGGGCTATAGCTTCTTTCCTCAGCTGTCAGGGACCCCGACCTTCCTTCCTCAGCAGCCCTTGAGAGACAAGAGGCTGGGGCCTGGTTCTTCCCAGGAAGCTTTTAATGGTTGTAGCTTTGTGTAATCCCCTCAGAGACACTCCTCATTCCCACCATCTGCCCAAGGTCAGGATGTCCAAGGTGTGAGGTCAGTGGCCCACCCAGTGTCCCCAGGACGTAGCTGCTCTGGAAGGCCAGAGTCCGAGAGGAAGGACACGAGCCCAGTCTTGGAACTCAGCGTGGCCCCCAGGGGCGGGCTGGCTGGGACGGGGGTCCACGTCCTGCTCCCCACCCCGTGTTGCCTTAGTGGTTGGACTCTCAGGGATTCTGGGCCAGGGCTGGGGGCAGGGGCAGGGGCAGCAGAGCAGTCTTCAGTGTCCACCAAGACCTCCGAGCCTGGTCCCCAGTCCTGGTTCCTGCCCACCCCTCACCGAATAACCACTGACCCCAACCCAGCCGCTGTAGGACCTACAGTGTGAGGTGAAGACCTCACCCCACTTCCCAGGGGCCTTCCTGCTGGGCTGCCTTTGACTCTATTGTGTGTGGAGGGGGTGCTGGAGATGCCTTGGTGGGAGGGTCGGATGTAGCTGGGGAAACCATGAATACTTGAACTCCACCTCATGCCACACTCCACGGCCTGTGGGGCCCTCTTGGAGGTGGGTGGGAGGACCTTTTCTACCTTGCACAGTTGAGGGCTGGGGGGTCATGGGGAGAAGTTCTTGATGAAGCCAAATGCATGGAGAGGTTGCAGGTGGTGCCTGCTGGCCACCTACACCCCCATCGTATGATGTTATTTGCAAATAAACCGTGCAATGCCCCCACTCCCGCCTGGCACGTTTGTACCCTCTGGTACTCGGGTTGGGCTGTGGGCAGGCACCTGGCTTGTTACTGAACTCTCACCAGGGCCCTCAATCTCCTGTGGAGCCCCGGAAGACCTCGGCCCCTTCTCCACGCCCATCCTTCATTTCCTTGAGGATCCAGGCGGCTTTCCAGCCCTGCAGGAAGTCAGGGATCCCGCTGGCTGGGAACGGGAAAAGCAGCAGAAGCCTGAGGACCCCTGGGGCCACTTCAAGCCTGGCCTGGATTCTTCTTCCTCCCTCCCTGGGCTACCGCCCACGCTGGCCCAAAAGACTTCTCCCCCACACTTAGCTCTGCCTGGGACGCAATGTCCCAGCTCCCCTTGCAGACGTCCCCACAGCTACACACGAACACACGGGGCTTTTTCCGTTCTAGTTCGCCGCTGCAGGGGAGTCCCTGTGGGGCGGCAGCCAGGGGTTATAAAAATAACAAGCTTGGGGGCGTTGAAATGTTCCCAGATCTACATCTCTCCAGGCCTGGGCGCACGGGTGTTTCGGACGCCCTTCACGTCCGAGTCCCAGCGCTGGTCTCTGCTCCCCGCCCCTCTACGACCCGGGTCTGCAGCGGGGCAGAAGGGCGGGGCGCGGCTCCGAGCGGAGGCTAGAGGACCCTGCAACGTGCAAGAAGAGCTCAAAGACACGGTCTACGCTAGTGCGGGCCAGACTTAACGAGAAAACTTTGTTTTCGCAGCCCAAGCGCCAGGTGCGGTGCGGTGATGCGAGCCTGCGTGTGTGCGAGATGCCAGCAAACGGGTGCCTCGCCCGAAAAGGTCAGGGAGTTAGAACTCGCCACCAGCACACTGGCCCGAAGTCTTGGGTGCAGGCAGCAGGGGAGAGGAGCGCCGCTGGTCCCGCTGACACTGTTTAAGGGACAGACTGATGGGTCGCCCGCAAGACTGGAAGAGACGGGCCGCCCGAGTCAAAAATGGCGCCGCTGCTTCGAACGCACAGGCGTGCCCTTCTGTGGGCGGGGCCTCCGGGTTTTGAGGCTGGCGGTAGCGTGGACCGTGGAGGGCAGAGTGCATCGTTTCCGCCCGCGGGAAAGGTGCATCTGCAGTGATTGGAGCTGTGGTCATCTCCAACCTTCTGAAAAAGGTGTTGGGATATTATTCTGCACATCTTTTTTGATGTTGTTCAGTACTGGAGATTGAACCCAGGGTCTTCCCATTGAGCTCCATTCCCAACCCTTTTGGTTTTTTAAATAAGTTTTAATTTTAAAAACATTTTTTTTTATTTATTTCAGTGGTTTTCTTTTTTAGACAGGGTCTCACTGTATAGTCTAGTCTGACCTTGAACTCACTATGTAATCCAGGCTGGCCTCGAACTCAAAACAATCCTCCTGACTCAGCCTGCCAAGTGCTGGGATTACAGGTGTGAGCCACCACGTCCAGCACCCCACCCCTTTTTATTTTGATACAGGGTCTCGATAAATTGCTAAGATGCTCTGGCTGGGCTCGAACCTGCCATCCTCCTGCCTCAGCCTCCCAGGTGCTTTCCTGGGTTGCCAAAGCCAGGGAGTGAGAGGTAGGACAGAGTAAGCCATGGGCTTGGTGGGAAGCAGGGTGGCCAGGAGGACTCACTCCTATTGCAAATTGTGCTGAAATCCTGGCTTGTTCCTCCCAAAAAGGCCTGGGTCCGTGTCATGTGTGTATGTGTGTGTGTGTGTGTGTGTGTGTGTGTGTGTGTGTGTGTCCCACCCCAAGCCTGGGGCCACTGAGCTGCAGCTGTCCTTCTCAGCTGTGCAGTTTCGGTGTAAATATCTCCCTTCCCAGCGGCCTCAGTCTCCTCACCCACCCTGTGGTCTCACTTTCAAGTATTTGATTTACCTCGCTGAAGAATGTCTATTTTCGGTCACTGGGCATCCACTCAAACCCTGTATTTCAAAAAAAAGGAAAAAAAAATCCTTTCTTCACCTAAAAGCACTCAGCAGGTTATTTGAAGAAGTTTCTATGACCAAACTATCTGGCGAGCATTTCATAAATTAAAGTGAATTCACTGGTTCTTTAATGAAGAGACCATATCCTGTTCCACTCGCACACACTTTAAATGTAGAGCATGGTGGTGCTCTGGCTGGGCATGGTGGTGCACTCCTGTAATCCCAGGCTGAGGCAGGAGGACTACATAGCTAGATCCTGTCTCAAAGAAAAAAAAAGAGGAGACGCCTCTGATTCTAGACACTTGCAAACTGCAGATTTAATTCATTTCTTTTTTTGTTTGTTTGTTTGGTTTGGTTTTTTTCCGGTACTGGGAATCGAACTCACGACCTCGAGCTTGCCAGGCAGGCACTGTGCCGCTGAGCTAAATCCCCAGGCCCCTGCAGATTTAATTCAATCCAATTCAATCTGATTCAATGTGAGCAGAACAGATAGTCCTCATTCCCATGTGTGTGCCCGCCTGTGACCCGGGAACCTGCCCCCCACAGTCACACCACAGACTCCAAGACCCTGGCCATCTGGAGACTGTCCCCCACCTGCTCTCCCTTCCCCCTGCCCTGACCTCTGACCCCACCCAGGGCAGCTTCACCAGTTTATTTCCAGCGGGCAAGCAATGGGGTTCCGGGACAGGGTGAAGCACACCTGTAACCCAACACTCTGGGAGGCTGAGACAGGAGGACCGCAAGTTAAATCCCATCCTGGACAGTTCAGCAGCTTAACTGGATCCTGTCTCAAAATAAATAAAGGGCTGGGGATATAGTTCAGTGGCACAAGCACCTGCCTGGCAAGTGCAAGGTCCTGAGTTCGATTCCCGGTACCAAAATAAAATAAAATAAATCAAAATAAGTAAGAAGAGAGGATGGGGGTGTGGCTCAGTGGAAGGCCCTGGGTTCAAGCGCCGGTACAAACGCACACACCAACTGCAGAGGCTGTGGTCAGGCTGACAGCCAAGTGGTGGCCTAGCAAGGGTCTGGGCTGTGTCACTGCACCGCTGTCAGACCCTGACCTTGGATGCAGCCCGGGTGGCCTGAGCAGCAGGCTGGCCAGGAGCAGCCCCTCCCTGGCCCGGTGGGAGAAGGAGCTCAGTAGGGACAGCGGCTGTCCAGGCCCCTCTAGGCCTGTGGGCCTCTACTGGTTGCTTCTGAGGGGCACGGCTATTCCTGGGTGTTCCCACACAAGGGTAGGGCGCCTGAGTCACCCACAGCTCCATCTCCCATGGCTGAGTGTTTCCCCACGCACTGGGGTTGGACCCAGGGCCTTGGTGCTGAGCTCTGTCCCCAGCCCCTTTATTTATTTGGAGACCCTAAAGCTCATACTGGTTATTTTTT
>NW_004955437.1:2030927-2032656 GCF_000276665.1 Chinchilla lanigera | reverse complement strand
TTTTTTTTTTTTTGTAGACAGGATCTCTCTAAATTCTCCAAAGCGGACTCAAACGTGAGATTCTCCTGCCTCTGCCTGCCAGAGTACTTGGAGTACAGGGGAGCATCACCACAGCTGACTAGTTTTTGAGATGAAGATCTTGCTGTTTTGCCCAGGCTGATCTTGAACTGGTGAGAGCAAGCGATCCTCTTACCTCAGCCTCCCGAGTCGCTGGGACTAGGGGTGCACGCCACCAGATTTGTTTCCCTCTTCAGTGCTGGGGATGAAACCCGGAGCCCAGTGTGAGCTAAGCAGACTGCCGCTGAGCTACCTTCCAGCAGGAGCCTGTCCTCTGCTCCCCATTGGGTGAGGGTCCCTTCTCCCATCTCACCACTGCCACCAAACTGGCGTCACAAATAGCATCTGTGTCCCCACTTAGAGACCTGGGGAAAGCCAGGCATGGTGGCAATGCTTATCTCAGCACTGGGTAGGCTGAGGCAGGAGGATTGCTGTGAGTTTGAGGCCAGCCTGGGCTAAACAGTGAGACCTTGTTTCAAGCAAAACAAAACAAAAAAACCCCTGCACTCCCCGCCCTGTGGAAGCTGCTTCCTAGGCAGCAGGCAGCACAGAGGGGGCCTGGACGTGGGAGAGATGCTTCAGGAAGGGGCAGGGGCACTGCTCAGCCTGGAGAAGGCATGGGGGCACCCAGCCTGGCCCCATGGGACCCAGAGACCTCAAAGGAGGGAGGAGGGGACACAAACTCATGCTCAGACAGGCACTCAGGGCTTTCTCTCTCTTTTGAAATTTTTTTCAGCACTGGGGACTGAACCCAGGGCCTTACCACTGAGCCTCCTCCAGAAATTCTTTTTTATTTTGAGACACGTTCTCACTAAGTTGCCCAGATGGCCAGGCATGATGGTGTACCCCTGGAATCCCAGCACTCGGGAGGCTGAAGCAGGAGGATTGCCATGAGTTTGAGGCCACCCTGGGCTCCATAGTGAGTTCAAGACCAGCTTCAACTGCATAGTGAGATCCTGCCTCAACCCCTGCCACCTCCCCGAAAAAAAAGACAAAATTGCCCGGTGGAATTCAAAGTTTCTATCTTCCTGCCTCAGCCTCCCATGGTGGCACGGCAGGCATACACCACACTTGAGACTGTTTTGTTTTGTCTTGTTTTGATTTTGAACCGGGTGATGGATCCCTGTAATCCTTGCATTCTGGGAGGCTGAGGCAGGAGGATCAGAAATTCAACCAAAGCCTGGACAACTCCGTGATTTCACAAGACCCTATCTCAAAAAAAACCTAGGGGTGCAGCTCAGTGTGAAGGCTCAGGGTGGGTTCAATTCTCAGTTATTTATAGATGTAAAGTACATCGATATGTAAAGTACATATTCACCCTTTTTTTTTTTTTTTTTGAGACAAGGTCTCACTATGCAGTCCAGGCTGGCCTTGAACTCTAGAGATCCTTCTGCCTCAGCCTCCAGGAGTGTTGAGATGGCAGGCATGAGCCACCACAGGCCATATTAACATATTTATCTTATCTGATTTTCACAAGTCTATGAAATCTGCTCATTTAGAGATAAAGAAACAGGTTTCATGAGGCCAAGTACTTTCCCAGAGTGTGGCTGGCTAAGCCAGGATTTTATCTCAAACCTGTTCTATTCCGGAGCTGTGGTTTATCTTGTGATCCTTGCCATGATGTCACCCTGTCTTTCTTTGAGCTTTTTGTTTTGTTTGTTTGTTTTTCCCC
>NW_004955437.1:2027816-2028825 GCF_000276665.1 Chinchilla lanigera | reverse complement strand
AAAAAAAAAAAAGGGCAGAGGGTGTAGCTCAGTGCAAAGGCCCTGAGTGCAGTCTTCAGTGCTCGAAAGAATGGCAGTGTCTTGTGTTTTGGCGGATTTCCCAGGCTAGCCTCAGATTCTGAATCCAACTGCCTCAGCTTCCCAAGCGGCTAGGTCTAAAGCAGACTTCACAGCACTCAGGGAGAGACTTTGATTATGTTTGTAAACAATACTGGAATCTTTAAAATAACTTGATTTGCCACACTTAAAAGTTGGAATTATTAGGTTTATGGGAATTATTTATATGCTTAACACTTTTTCCTTGTTTGACTTGTAAATCTGCCCTATGAGGAATCTGAAGTGCTTGGGGAAAAAAAATCAAGTATGCTAAATCTGTAAATGTAGTTTAAATATTTAAAAGGATTTAATTAAGTTTGTAAATGGTATGAGGAACGCTCAAGCAAATTTAATATGTCAAGCCCATGGGCTAGTTGAACATTAATCAAAGAATGAGTTATGGCTCTTATTTTTATAAAAAATTTACAAGAATTTTAAATAGAACATCATAGTATGCAAGTTAAATTTAAGAATTTAGGACTATCTAATCCCAGCACTTGGAAGGAAGAGGCAGGAGGATCGCTGCAAATTCAAAAAACAATAAATTTATGACTCCCACTCTCTTGGTACTGGGGCTTTCACATTGGGCTTCGCCCCCTGCCCTTTTAAAAAATTTTTATTAGGTTGTGTGTTTGTTTTTTGAGACAGGGTCTCACTATGTAGTCCAGGCTGGCCTTGAATTTGAAGCAGTCCTCCTCCCTCGGCCTCCTAAATGCTGGATTACAAGTGTGCGCCACCACGCCCAGCATTTTACTTTTAATTTTGAGATAGGGCCCGGCGTGGTGGCGCACGCCTGTAATCGCAGCACTCGGCAGGCTGCGGCCGGAGGATCGTTGCGAGTTCGAGACCAGCTTGGGCTACAAACTGGGCTACGAACTGCATAGCGAAACCCTGTCTCAAAAAGACAAAAAAA
>NW_004955437.1:2021353-2025816 GCF_000276665.1 Chinchilla lanigera | reverse complement strand
CTGTACCACCAAGCCTGGCTAGTTTGCTAAATTTCTTTATATGACAAGTCTCTGGAAGCATTTCTAAAAATACAGCAGAACATTTGTTATGGCTTGTGTCTAGATAACCCCCCAAAGCCTTATACAGTCAGAGGGGGTACTTTTTCAGAGGTGGCTAGGGTTAGAGTGTGTGATTACTAAAAAAGTGCACTGATTTCTTTGGCACTGCCCTCATCCTGGTAGCCTGGGTACAATATAAAAGGTGCAGAAAGATGCTGCTAAGGTCCCCCTTGCTTGCTTTGCTGCCTTCTGCCCTCCACGAACTGTTTCTCCTCTGCAATTCCCCTCTGCCATGCCCCCCTGCCTTGGAGCCAGCTAATTATGGACTGAAACCTCTATAAACCATGAGCTAAATAAACCTTTCCCCCTTTAACTTTGGGTGTCAGGTATTTTTGTCCCAGCAACAAGAGAAAAGTAACTAAAACAACATTGTCTGTTCAGTATGTCTGAGCTCTGACCTATTGCATAGTATCTCCAGGGTTTGGATATCTTCACTTCACAAAGAGCACAGTGATTTTAAAATACATATTTTGGGCTATAAGGAGTGGCTTATACTGTGGGACATAAGGCACTGTTAGAAATAAACAAATTTGAAAAGCATCATGTCTCCGGAAAAGCAGTCTGTGTGACTCATTAGGGCAACTTAAATAGCTGACATTCTGTATGGATGAAAAATATGTCCAGGTTTACCTAAAATTAGAGAAAAGTAATATGTTACATAAAATGGGAATATTTAATAGCGTAAAAACAATGCACTTTATGCGGCAGTTCTCGTGCTAGGAAAAGCACCTAGCGGTAAGGAGATGGCATCTGCATTCTGCTCTGTGAGGTGCGTGCATCTGAAACCAGACGGGGGGAGAGCAGGTTTGGCTCTGGCTGCAGCCCAAGGAATGTGCAGATCGCCTGCTCCTGCCTGGGGCCTGCTCCTGCGCTGGTGCACCCAGAGTGGCTCCCGGGCCATGAACACACACGGTAGAGGTTTTCTTGTGTTTTAGAAGCCGAGAGGCGGGCAGCTCTGGGAAGCGACATGGTTCAGGCTCCTGTTTTTCCCCCTACCATGCTCAGCCTATGACTTTTCCTAGGTCACATCATGATCAGAAAATGGTTACTGTAGCTCCAGCCATCACACCCACATTCCAGGCAGGATGAAAAAGGAAGATAAGTCACTTCCCCTTAGAGCAGCACTTCTTGAAAATTTTTTTTTTCTTTTTTTCTTTTGGTCTTTTTGAGACAGGGTCTTGCTACGCACTTCAGGCTGGCCTTGAGCTCACTTTGTAGCCCAGGCTGGCCTCGAACTCAAAATGATCCTCCTGCCTCAGCCTCCCGAGTGCTGGGATTACAGGCATGCACCACCACGACCAGCAGCACTTGTTGAATTTTAACACATGTGCAAATCAACACGGGGTCTTGTTAGAATGCCAATTCAGATTCCCTAGATCAGGGCTGTGGCATGCTACCATGCTCTGAGGATTAAGGCTTGCAAGAACTTCCTGGAAGCCCTGTTTAGTGACTTCCTGTTTAGTGTTTCCTTTCTTGGGCCTGAACAGAATTGCCTCCAGCCGGGATTCGGGGCCATCGGTCCCTGCAGCTGAGCGCTCTGTCGCCCTGGCTGCAGATCTTGTTCCAGGAAAGGAGGGAGGTGGCGTTGGTAGGTGAGCAGCCGCTGGGTCACATTTGTCTGCCTGTGTGAATCTGGAAACGTTTCTTTGAGCATCAGCCTATTAATAGTCACAGCTCATTTTTCATAGAGAGTAGGATTTCTTCTGTCTGCCTCACTGAGCTTCTTTCTGGGGAGTTCTCCACGAAGCTGAAATAACTCTGTAAGAAATGTGAAGTGATGGCCCTTGTCATTCGTCCCAGATACGCCTTCTATTCTAGTTTTCCCACTCCAAATCGTGAAATAAGTGGCTGTGACATAAGAAAAAAGAGACATTTGGATGAGGTACAGTGGGGTATACCTGTAATCCAGCTACTCAGGAGGCTGAGGCAGGAGAATCACAGGTTTGAGTCTAGCCTGGGTAACCTAGGAAGACCCTCAAAGAGAGAGAGAGAGAGGGAGAGGGAGAGAGAAAAATATATTTGGTCTGGGCGGCTCCTCCCATTCGGTGGCACACAGCGCCTAAAACTCGGGATCTGCATTTGAGACAGGGTTTCCCTGTGTAGCCCAGGCAGGCCGTGAGCTTGCAGCAGTCCTCTCCTGCCTCAGCCTCCCAAGTGTTGGTGTGCCACCATGCCAGGCCTACTCTCAGGTCCTTTAATTCCAAATTTAATTACCAGCATCTATACTAAGTCACACACATCACACATCGCACCATGGTATAAACTGGTTACAGAACAGCTAAGAAAGAGTTCACAGTGACTGCAGGATTCAAAGAGGCAGAACTAAAAGCAAAGGCAGAGAACTCCAGGCATGTGAAAAGTCACCCCCAGTGGCCAGCTAAGGGGCTTGCTGATGGACACAGGGGACAGGAAGTACGCGTGCTGGGACATCCACCAGGGTCCGGCCTGGAGGAAGCCGCAGCCACAGGTCCGTGACGGGCTGAGGTCCCCAGGGCTGGGGCCCCGGCTCTTCTTGGCCACCTCAGGGTCACACAGGGTCGGCCCGATGTCCCATAAGCTGGGGCGCCTGGTTTCCTCCAACCTGACAGATGCCACGTGTCCCCGCACCCTGATTTAATTTGCTAAGTTTACAGGTGGCGGTTTTTTCAGTACCAAGATTCATGTGTGTGTCAGTTTATGCCTCCGACCGTGCCCCGCAGCTGCGAGTTCTTGTTTTTGCCAAGTTTGGTGTCCAGACCTGGGGGTGGCTCCCTGCACAGAGCTACCACTCACTCTGCCTCCACGTTTACGTTCAGAACGGAGCAAAGTGTTTGTATTGTTGGGAATACTGGCATTGAACCCAGCACCTTCCCAATGAGCTATATCTGTAGCCCCCCCACCCAAAAAAAACCTTTTTAAAATTTTGAGACAGGGCCTTACTAAGTTGCCCAGGCTGGGCTCAAACTTGTGATCCTCCTGTCTCAGCCTCCCAGAGTGCTGGAATTACAGGCATGTGCTACCACACCTGGCTTCATTTTGAGTTTTTGAAACAGTGCATAGCTATGTAACCCACGGTGGCCTTTAATTCACTATGTAGTCCATGCTGGCCTTGAACCTGCAGCAACCTTCCTGCCTCAGCCTCACAAGTGCTGGGATTACAGGCCTGTGCCACCATGCCCAGCTAGAACAATAAGTTTTAGAGCAGCAGCAAAACAAAGGAGAATCTGCCCCAGCTTCAAAGGTGAGAAAAGTGTGGGAAGGGGGACTTACGGGAGGAGAGTGTGCTCGTAGGGTGTGGTGGATGACAACTGGTGGTCAGCTTGTGACACGCGCTGAACTGACCTAGCACGGTGCTGGGTGTGGGAGGCCCACCTGAGGGTTGTGGCCAGCAGCGTGAGAGGCAGACCTGGAGAACTTATGAGGCTGTTGGGAGCTGGTAGAAGCTGTCAGGAGCTGATAGTTCTCTTGGAGGAGCTCGTCATGCTGGCTTTCCTGACAAACTCAGCTTTTTTATTGTCTAAGGAACTCTGGACCTCCCTGTTGCTGAGAATGGCTTTGCTTCACTTTGGGGGAGCTCTGGTCCTCACTTTGAGCATCGCTTCCTGGCTCTGGAGGGGAAGATGGTGCAGTCACAGACTTTCTAGCTTCCACCACTGACCTTTGGGCCTTCCCAGCACAGATCCTAGAAACAGGCCTGCATGAGACATTGTTGTGGGCTCTAGGCCTCCCGCTGAACTCATGGGAGACATTGTTATGGGCTCCAGGTCTTCAGCTGGACTCATGCAGGTATTACTGGGAGACCCAAGCCCTCAGCTGGATTCTTTGGTCTTTAGTATGTGGACAGATTTCCTGCACTCTTGTACATGACTCTTTGGATGACTATTATAAAATAATTTTATAAAATATGTGTCCTGTTATATTGTTCCCCTTGTGAAAACCCTAAAACCATGACACACCGAGGAAGCAGGACTGATAAAGAACAGTTAACCCCGGCCTTCAGCGGTGGTTGAGGGGAGAGACTGTTTGTCTTTGTGACTCTTGGGGAAGGCGGAGCCTTCCTTGCACGTTGATTGTCTTCGGTTCAGCAGTGCTCATATTCTGGGCGGAACTACTGTGTTTTCCTTCAGCGTGCACAGGGAAAATGGCTTGGTGTAAGAAAACACACACACACACACACACACACACACACACACACACACACACCAGAGTGCTCCCTACACAGTGTCTTTGGGAAGGGCCCAGCTGGGATTCTGAAGGGCCAAGATAGACTGGCTCTTCTACTCAGCTTTGAGTCTATGATCACATTTAATTTTTATTTATTTTTTTAAGATGGGGTCTCACTATGTTACCCTGGCTAGCTTTGAAATTGTGGGCTTGAGAGATCT
>NW_004955437.1:2010141-2020463 GCF_000276665.1 Chinchilla lanigera | reverse complement strand
ATCCCAGCTGCTCAGGAGGCAGAGGCAGAAGGATTACAAGTTTGAGCCCAGTCTGGGCTATTTAGTGACTGAGATCCTGTCTCAAAATAAAAATAAAATAAAAAGAGCTGGGGTTATATGGGAATGTAGCTCCATGTAGGGGCTCTGTATTCAATCCCCTGTACAACAGGAAGAAGGGAGGGAGGGAAGGAGGGAGGGAAGGAGGGAGGGAGGAAGGAAGGAAATACGGGAAATCAGAAACTTTCTGCAATTGGTGGGAAGGTAAAAAGGGCAGTCAGTATGTCAAACAGTATAATGGTTCCTCAAAAACTTCCATGAAGAACTACTATAGCTGCAGCAATTCTACCTCCAGGTATACACCCAGAGGCGTTGGAAGCGAGGACTTATCAGATATTTGCACACCTGTGTTCACAGCACTATTCAGTGTAGCCGGGTATGTCAGCTTTTTGTCACTGTGACAAAACACCTGAGAAAGTCAATCTACGGAATAAAGGTCTACTTTGGTTCATGGTTACAGAGGCGCAGTCCATGGCAAGCTGGCTGCTTTGGTTTTACACCTATGGAGTGGCAGGAACATCGGGTGGAAGGGTGCGGTGGGGACAGCTGCTCACCACCTGGTAGCCAAGAAGCAGAGAGAGAGAGCCACCGGAAAGGGGCTGGGGACAGGTGCAGCGTCCAAGGCCATGACCCCACGCCCCTGCTCCTAAGACCCCTTCAGCCCCACTGCCTGGCCTTTGGGAAGCCAAGTACCCACAGATTACTAGGTAAACAAAGTGAGTGTATACATACAGTGGAATATTATTCATCCAGCAAAGGCAAAACATTCTGACACACACTACAACGTGGATAGATCTGGAAGACGGTCCCGAAACACAAACAATAATTACTGTACTTTTTTTTTTTTTTTTTTTTTTGAGACAGGATCTCACTGTCCTGCACAGGCCAGTGTTAAATTCCCAATCTTCCTCCCTCAGCCTCCCTAGTAGCTGGAATGACAGACATGGGCCACCGTGCCCAGCCCACATACTTACAGTAGGTACTGAGAGTAGTCAGTGTCACAGATGCAAGGTCATAGGGCGGCTGCCAGGGGCTGGGAGGGATACGGTTTGATAGGGTTTGCTGTCGAGTCTGTGTGTCAGGAGCGGGGCAGGGCGGAGCACACCAGTGATCCCACGGACGCCTGGTGGGGAGCCCTGTGAATCCTCAGAAACCACAACATCCCCAGCCTCTCCCCGCTTTTTCTGAGGCAGGGTCTCATTCGTCACTAATCTGTGCAGGTTGGCCGTGAACTCTCCACCTTTCTGCCTCAGCCTCCCGAGTGCTGGGATCACAGGTGTGGCCGCCGCCCCCGGCCTGGCCCTGGGCGAGCTTGGTGTCCCCTGCGCCTGGCACCTGCTGTCACTATCACTAAGGGAAGCTCAGGACAGCGGCCGCAGGCGCCCAACTCCTGCTGCCCCAGCTGGGGAGAGGCTTCCTTGGGTGGGGGTGGGGTGGGGGTGGGGAGGCACCCCCACCCGACCCGAGGAACCTCACATCCGGGGACCTCACAACCCGAGGAACCTCACATCCGGGGACCTCACATCCGGGTCATCGGAGCCTCAGCCCATGACAGAGCCGCAGCGCAGGCAACCCGGCCACAGAGAGCCGCTCTGGGGACAGCACCGGCGGTGGGAGGGAGGAAGGGGCGCCTCGCTGACAGCGTCCGCATGATTTCAAATCCCTGAGCGTGAAAGGGAGAGCAGAACCGCTGGCGCCTTCCTCAGAATCCAGGCCACAGATGACACAGACTCGCAGGAGAGAACGCCGGGCTCCTGGTGATTGATTCACTCCGGGGGGTGGGGGACACCCTCAGTGTGGGGGGACCTTCAGGGAAAAGCCCTACCGCTTGGTGCATGCCTGTAATCCCAGCACTCGGGAGGCTGAGGCAGGAGGATCAAAAAACCAAGCCCTAGCCGCAAGCCTCCCGCAGAAGCCTCTCCCCGATGCCGCCAGATGCTGTCCACAGGGAGCCACGCCCAGCCCACCTGCAGGCTTCCTATTGGAGGCAGGACCCGCATTAGGGTCTCATCGAAGCTACTGTCCAGTCACCAGTGGCCAGAGTTAAGTTGCCCAGGCTGGCCTCAAACTTGCCATCCTCCTGCCTCAGCCTCCCTGGCAGTACACCAGCATGCCTGGCACAGGGGATGTCCTTTTTTTTTTTTTTTTTTTTTTTCTTTTTCAGTTAGGATCCCGCTATGTATTTCAGGCTGGCCTTGAGCTATGTAGCTCAGACTAGCCTTGAATTCGCTGCGATAGTCTTGCCTCAGCCTCCCAAATGCTAGGATTACAAGTGAGCGCCACCACGCCCGACAGCGACCGTCCATTCCTTAGTCATCTCGGGTTCTCCAGCCCTTGAGGAAAGTGAAGGATGCATTCAGATGGAAGGAATTTTGCCTGCTGGGTCCGCACACAGCTGTAGACCAGCGAACCAGTGAGGGTCAGCCGTCCCCTCCCCAGCCAGGTGGTAGAGCAGTCGGCCCGACGGTCCCCAAACACTGGTGCGTGAGAGCAGTGACCAGCGACCACACTGGCAACCCGCAGGGCAGGACATCACCACCCCTGCCGGGCAGGAAGCAGGAAGGAAAGCAGCGACGTGGAGGGGTGGACAGGCGGGCGGGCTTAGAGGGAGAGAAGCCTAAGCTGAGGCCCAGCACCCACCCGCAGGCGACCCAGGCCTGGGCACTGTGACGAGCGGCCTTGCCACCCCAAGGGGGAGCGATCCGTAACATTGCCAGGCAGCCGCAGCCCTGCTTCTCCTGCTGCTGCAAACGGAAAGCCGGGAGTGAGAGTCACAGTGCCGGGAATGAGCGAGATGCAGCCCCGAAAAGCCAGGAAATAACAACAGCAGCCTCGCGCCCGGGGTCCGGGAGCTGAGCTAGGCCACTCCACTACAGCTGACTTCATTCAGGACCTTCCCGAGAAGGCGGGGTACAGCCTCCTCTAGGCCAGGAAATTCTTTTTTTTTTTTTTTTTTTTTTTTTTTTTTTTTTTTTTTTTTGGTTTTTCTCTGGTACCGGGAACCGAACTCATGACCTTGCACTTGCCAGGCAGGTGCTTTTGCCGCTGAGCTAAATCCCCAGCCCCTAGGCCAGGAAATTCTCGAAGTCGCTCATGCGCAGTCGTCCGGCCTGCTCCAGAGTGGAGCCCCCATCTCTGCACCAGTGGTCGTCAGGCCCTTTGGATGAGACCATGGGAAGGCGCATCTTCGAGAAGAAGCAGTGGGAAGCAATGAATGGGCAGCGGACGGGAGACCGAAGGAAGGCAGGGCGCCACCAGCCCTGCGCAGCGCTGCCTACACAGCTCCACCCCCGCAGCTGCGCCCAGCCCTGTCCTACTTTCTATTCTGCTCTAGTTTATTTAAAAAGAAGCTGGGCGTAGTTTCACAGGCCCCCAGTCCCAGCACTTGAAAGGCTGAGGCAGGAGGATTGCTGAGAGTTTGAGGCCACCCTGGGCTACATACTCAGTTCAAGACCAGCCTGATGGGCTGGGGATTCAGCTCAGTGGCACAGTGTCTGCCTGGCAAGTGCGAGATTCTGAGTTTGATTCCCGGTGCCCCCCCCCCCCCCGCCTTCCCCCAAAAAAGACCAGCCTGAACTGCATAGTAAGACCCTGTCTCAAAAACCCAAACAAATAAAACTACATGAAAAACAAAAAGGGGCCGGGGATTTAGTTCAGTGGCACAGCCTCTGCCTGGCAAGCGCAAGGTCATGAGTTCGATTCCCGGTACCGGAAAAAAAAAAAAAAGAAAGAAAGAAAAACAAAAGAGAAGAAAAGTTAAATAAATAAATTTATGGCCTGGGGATTTAGCTCAGAGGCACAGCGCCTGCCTGGCAAGCGCGAGGTCATGAGTTCAATTCCCGGTACCAGAAAAAAACAAAACAAACAAATAAATAAATAAATTCAAAGGGTCCAAAGAATGGTTTTTTAGGCAAAACATTTTAGATCACCCATCTTAAAGGATACTTCTAAGTGAAACATACCTGGGTGATCAGAATATATGGTGAAAGTTTAAATAATAAAATACTTCTGTAAAAGACAATTGCCATTAGGCCCCTTAAAAATACTTCCTCATGCTTAGAACACACTTATCCCATTGTTCTGTTTCTTTCTGAAGCAGTTCTGGACATCCTCTTTTTTTAAAATTTTTTTCTTCCAGTACCAGGAATCAAACTCACGACCTTGAGCTTGCCAGGCAGGCGCCGTGCCACTGAGTGAAATCCCCAGCCCCATGGACATCCTCTTTCGTGAGTGTCTTTACAAGGTGTGACACAAACCACGGTGAATGCTGCCACCAAGCCCCACCCAACAGAAAGGGAGCTGCGAAAGCGGCCGCCTTACGCAGGGGATCTGGAACCATGCCACCTCTGGCCCTTCCCCAAAGTCAGAATGACCGTGAGTGACAAATAAAGACGAACTGATGGAGGAAATACAGGAAGCAGTTAAAGACGTATAATTTTTTAAAAAATTAACCACTCACCATTTTTTGTTGCTCCTCATTTATCTTCCAACCCGGACCAGAGGATTTTTCTCTCCCCGCACCTGGCCTGTTTGTTATTTCTCTGAGTGTGCAGTTCTTTAACTCTGCCTAATAAAATCTGTTTATGCCTCTCACGGACACATCTTGAAATTCTTTTTCTGTTGTGTCTTGTTTTTTTTTTTCCTCTGCAATTCTTTTTCTGTGGTGAAGGTCAAGAACCTACTCTTTGAATCACTTCTCAGCCTTTTGGCTAAGACCAAGTGAAGAACCTGCTCACTGGGCCACGCTGAGGTCCTCATCCTTCTTTTTCCTAGTAGTACAGGGGCTTGAAGCCAGGGCCATTGTTCTGAGCTATCTCCCAATCCTTTTTCATTTTTGATTTTGAGACAGCCAAGGTCTCACTAATTTGCTAAATTGTTAAATTGCCCAAGCTAGGCTCAAACTTGTGATCTTCCTGCCTCAGCCTCCCAGAGTGCTGGAATTATAGGCGTGCAGCACCACGCCCAGCTTCCCAACTCTCCTGTAGGGAAACCCTGTCTAGTGATATATTCACAGGGAATAATTCATGCCAGACTGATTTCTTTCATTAAAATACTTCTGCTAGTACTGCAGACTCGTGCACCTGAATTTCAGCGAAACATCTAGCTAATTTCCTGATCATAACCCTAAGGGTAACTGGAAGATGTGGGAAGGCATTTCTAGAGTCCTCAATGAATCCTGGAGGTAGCTGAACATGGTGGCACATACCTGTAACCCCCACACTCAGGAGGCTGAGGCAGGACGATTATGACTTCAAGGCCAGGCTGGGCTACACAGGTAAATCCTGTACCCCAAAAAAAAAAAAAAAAAAAAAAAAAAAAAAAAAAAGAAAAGAAAAGAAACCGAAAATAAATGAATGACTCTTGGAGGAATACTCCCATTAATTAATCCATATCTGCCTGAAGAGGGCTCCAGGGACCTGGCCCAGGGCTCTGGCCTAAGTCTGCTCACGTTCGGCATTCTCGCCTGTCACTGGACGTGGGAATGGATGACATATTTATCAAAGTTTCAGCTGGCAAAAACTGGGACAGTCAAAGTGCTGGATGACAGAATCAGGGTCCAAAAATATCTCCGCAGCCTGGAATGGTGGGCTGAACCAGGAAGGAAAATAACACAGATCCGTGTTCTGCCTCTCGGCCTGAAAGCTAACTTCACACGCGCAGGCTGACAGGGTACGCAGGTGAACAGCCAAGCATGCGGGGTCCTCCCGGTCCCCGTCGGGAGCCAGCGAAGGAGGCCACAGTGCGGCCAGGCTGCCTCTGCTGCAGACTAGCCCGCAGATACAAGCTCAGGGAGGGGCGGGAGGGCCAGGGCTCCGTGTCTGTGCAGAGCAGGCGACACGGAGAACCGGCTCTGTCACCTGACAGCGTCTGAGGGGGTCCCCAAGGAGGACACAGGGATCTCTGGCTGTGCCCGGGGAGCCCCTTAACTGACTGTCACAGAAGGGCCAGGTACCCCTTCTAAAAGTGGCCGAACCAACGGTGCCGGGTTCCGGGTGCTCGCCTCTCCTCCTGGAGGTGCATTCCGGGCTCCTCTCCTCTCGAAGAAAGAACTGAACAAGATGAGCAAAACATGTTTGCTTGAAAAAGTTAAAGTGAAGCGTGAGGGAGACACTGGCTCTGCAGAGCGAGCTTGGGCCGAGCGAAGAGGAAAAAGTGGACGAAAGCACACCGCGGAGGGAGCAGCCTGGGTAGGGTGAGGGAAGGCGGCTCTCGGTGGTGTCTCTGTCCTTTGATGCCGTCCAAATCTCCAGGAAACCGGAAAGAACTTCTACATCTGAGAGGCGGTGCTGGGATCCCAGGCCTCTCCCCCAGCCTGTGTACCCCCTGCCCTATCTCTTGTCTCCTGGGGCACAAGGACAGGCATAGGTGGACTTGTCAGGCAGAAGGTAGAGGAATCAGGGCTGGGGATTTAGCTCAGTGGCACAGCGCCTGCCTGGCAAGCGCGAGGTTGTGAGTTTGATTCCTGCTACTGGAAAAAGAAAAAAAGAAGGTAGAGGAATCAGGGAAGGGACTCAGTGTGAGGATCTGAAGCAGGCACAGCTCTGATGAAGAGGAACTTGACTGGTATGTTAACAAAAGAATGAACCGGGCATGGTGGCTCACATTTGTAATCCCAGCTCAGCTCAGGAGGCTGAGGCAGGAGGATTGCAGTTTATTCTAGGCCTCCCTGGGCTACATAATGAGTTCAAGGCCTTTACAGATTAGCTGGCCCAGGGTCCAGTTGATCATTTTCTCAGTTCTGGGCACTCACTGGTAGCGGGATGTCTCCATAAATCTCTTCGCTGGTGTCCTCCGTCTTGAAGCAGGATGAAATAGGTTATCCAGATTCAGAGTGAATCCACCCCGTACTGCCAAGTGCTAGACAGAGGCTCCCGGCACGGTGAGCATGCATATGTGCAGCCTGAGCAGGCCCGCCCAGAATTTTGAGATAATAAAGGAGATAAGCACAAAATGAATGTCCAGCTCTGTTCTGCTTTTAGCTGCCTGTCGGGCAGGCCTAAATCAATCACTGTGTTTTTAGCCGAAGCGTCTTTGGTTTGGTTTGGTTTGGTTCTGAGGTAGGGTCGTTATGCGGTCCAGGCTGGCCTTGCTCTCACTATGTAGCTCGGGCTGGCCCTAGGCTCCCAGCGATCCTCCTGCCTCAGCTGCTGGGCCAAAGCAGCTTTTAAGTCACTAACTGCCCCAGAGGAAAACAAATCATAGTTTTACTGAGGAAGGGGTTAGGATGCAGGTGTGTGTCGTCCTCTGTCCCTGTCCAGGGTGGTGTCTGACTGTCAGCTCCACCTGGACCACCACTATTCAGGACAATACTGACAAACTGCACACGTCTAGAGGACAGTATGTTGGCTGTTTCTCCTTCAAAGGAAGGATTTCCGTTCAATAAGGGACACCACCAGGTACTGAATAAATGATAACCTACGAAAAGCTATTATGATCCATGAAATCAACACAGAATTAGTATCTAGAGTACTCAAGGAGCACAAGAAAATCAACAACAGGAAGCAGGAAGCCACAAGGAAAAAGAGAATGAGCAGCAATTTCACAGAAGAGCAAACCTGAGCTGCTGCCAGCCTAGGAAGACAGGCTGGGAGGCACCGGGAACCAGGGAAGCGGGACGGAAAACACGGGACTTCCTCTTCCGGTAACAGCAGCGTCCGCTCCAGCGCCCTCCTGCTGGCTATGCGTGGACATCAGGCACAAAGGGAGAGAGTGCCCCAGTGCCCTCTGCACGCACTGGTCCCCTTGAGGAGGGAGGAGCTTCCTCCAGCCGCCTTTGAGACGAACCAGCCCGCAAACCCCGGAAGAGAGTGTGGGGAACCACTCAGGCTGCTTCAAAGCTCAGGGGTGGCTAAGGACAACTGAGGACGTGACCCCGCTTGTCCAGCGCAGGTGCACAGTGAGATACAGTTGTGTAACCATGATGTAGCAGAGGTAAACATGCACAGATTACAGCATGCTGTAAGAATGTAAATATGTGATGACGACCTGTATAAGAATTATACAATGAAGACCCAGCCTGTTCTTGCGTGCTTGTGCTCTGCTCTGCTCGGTGCTGCCTGCTGTTGTTGCTGATGTCTTGCACCTGTGTATTCTTTAACCTGGGGGCCTCACCTGCAGAAATCTCCCTTGGCCTCCCAAGCAGAGAGAGAGCAAGTGGTCCACCTGCCCATCACAGCCCAGGTCACTGCCTGGCCATCTGGGAGCCCAATCCTTGACCTCAGATAGCCCAAGACGGAGCTCCTGAGCTGCTGGCTTATACAAACCCAGATTCCTGTGAAGGAGCTGGTCCTGACCATGGCCTTCAAGTAATTCCTATAACTTTTTTTTTCAAATATAATGATCAACCGGGAGTGAGGGCACACACTGTAATCCAAGAGGCTGAGGCAGGAGGTTGCTGCGAGTTCAAGGCCAACCTGGGCTACATAGTTATTTCAAGGCCAGCCTGAACTACATAGTGAGATCCTGTCTCAAAAAACCAAACCAACAACCAAACTAACTAAAAAAATCCCCCCCCGCAACAACAGAAAAAAATCCCCCCCCCCAAAGAAAACCCCAAACAACAACAAAAAATATAATGATTGGCATACAGTCAAAAATAACTAGAGGCCCAAGGAAATTAGGCTCAGGCCACCATGATAGGAACTGAGTTTCTTCTTTCTTTCCTTCCTTCTGAAGACCCAGGGTCTTCATGCTAAACTATATCCTCCGTCCTATTTTCTTTACTTTATTTCTTTCTGTTTTTCTATGGTTTTGGGTTTTTTTTGTTTTTTGTTTTTTTTTCTGTACCAGGGATCAAACTCTGGACTTTGCACTTGCCAGGGAGGCACCTGTGCCACTGAGCTCTATCCCCAGCCTGTTTGTTTGTTTTTTTGAGACAGGGTTTCCATTATGCAGTTCAGGTGGGCCTTGGACTCATTATGTAACCAAGGCTGGCCTCAAACTTGTAGCTCTCTTCCTGCCTCAGCCTCCTGAGTGCTAGCGGGCAAGAAATTGATTTTTTAAAGTCTGGTTTAGTGGTACAGCTTGTGCTTAGCATGTGCCAGTCCCTAGGTCCAATCCCTAGCACAAGAAAGGAAATCAATTTGAAATATATTTTATTTACATTGCTGTTGTAATATTAAAATTACTTAATTTGTCTTGTTCAAGTTTCTACATGAGGTGGAGAGGTAGGGTGCTTACCTGGCATATATTTGGCCCTGAATTTGATCCCTAGCATCATAAAAATTTAAATGATGTCCATGTGTATTTGCTATGAAAGAAGTAATCCAGATTATATGACATGGCTGTTTTAGAAAAATAAAATGCTATTACAATGTCAGTATTTTTCTGTATCCGAGGTTGGTCTCCTTACACAGCCTGGTAAAAATGAGCTCACAGCCAAAATACAAAAGTGACCAACTAGTTGGAGTGAATTAATTTCCCAGGGACTCTAACTATTTGTGTTACCTATTTTTGCTAAATAAATTAACAAAATAATCTTTCCATGTTTGGATATATTTGCAAAGTTAATGATTAACTTTAGTTATTTAATGGCACTAAAAGCATTTTGAAGACCATATAATCTCAGGGTGGTGACACCTGTACTCCTAGTGGTGGGGAGGCTGAAGCAGGAGGATCTCTGTGAGTTCAAGGCCAGCCTGGACTACATGATGAGACTCTGTCTCAAAAAACAAAAACACGGGGTCAGGGATGTAACTCAGTGGCACAACGCCTACCTGGCAATCATGAGGCCCTGAGTTCAATTCCCAGTGTCAAAAGAACAAAAAACAAGGGCCAGGGATTTAGCTCAGTGGCACGGCACCTGCCTGGCAAGCATGAGGTCCTGAGTTTGATTCCTAGTACAAAAAAACAAAAGACCATAAAATAGCTACACCTGATAGGGCATGCCTGTCCCTGCATTCTGGGTCACTGAGGCAGAAAGATCATAAGTTGAGCCCAGCTTGTGTGACTTAGTGATTTAGCAAGGCTGTATCTCAAAATTTTAAAATGTATGCATGTATGTGTGTATTTATTTATTTATTTGGTTTTTTGAGACAGAGTCTCGCTATGTAGCCCAGGCTGGCCTTGAACTCATGGGAATCCTCCTGCCTCAGCCTCCAGAGTGCTGGGATTACAGGTGTGCACCATCACACCCAGCCAAAATAATTTTTTTAAATGAAAAGGAAAAAAAAGATTTTCTACCTATAAGCAAATTTTTCCAAAAAAGAAAAAAATTTAAAAGGATGTGAATGTAACCCAGTATGCAGGGCCTGGGTTCATTTTTT
>NW_004955437.1:2008217-2009311 GCF_000276665.1 Chinchilla lanigera | reverse complement strand
TGAGTTCGATTCTCGGTACCAGAAAAAAACCAAAACAAACAAACAAACAAAAAATAAAACCTTTTGCAATTCCTGAGCATCTCTGGCTCATCCTGGAAGATGACTCCTGAAGATGACTCCGCAGCTGGGGGCTGCCCAGTCTGCTGCCCACACGGGCAATGCCAACCTTTGGGCACCCAACACCTCCCAGCTGTGGCATCTTCTCCCTTGCTGGGGCAAAACCGCTTCTACTGAGGCTGCGTGTGTGCACTCCTTGTTAAGGGATCAAAATTACACTGGCTCGCTTTGCTGTATGGGGAAGCTCAACTCAGATACATTTTTATTAGATTCTGGAAGCTCCAGAGGCTTCTCATAAGCAAGCTGTTTGTTAATGGCCTTTTTTTGTACCTAAAATCCCAAACTGGAAAAATAAGTGAAAATAAAGAGCCTAAAATTTCTCCCCTTGAAATAAAATTCTTTTGTAGTTTTACGTATTCTTTTTCCCTTTCCATTAATTATTTAACACACTTTTATGATACCTGGGGGTAAGTGGCCTGATTTAAAATTAAAACTGGAAAAAATACATATGTAGTCAAAAAGATGGTGCTTCTGTCCCCCACTGAAATAGTTCCAAGGGACGGTGGGAAGCAGCTGGAAGGGTGTGAAGCTCACAGTCCTCCAGACCTGGGTTTTAACTGGGATTTCTCAATTAGCTGTAAGTTAATGAACATGCACTTCCTGCTCCATAAAATGGGAACATCACTTCCCTTGCAGTTGCTCTGAAGGTTAAGGATAATATGAGTGTCTGGCGTATGGAGCAGGGCTTTATTTCATATTATTCTCTTGTGTTTTTCGCTAAGGTTTAATAGTTTTAAACAGGCATGGCAACCTAGCCCAGCACTGTAATCCCGGCACTCAGAGGCTGAGGCAGGAGGATTACAAATGTGAGTGTGGCAGGGCAATTTAGGGACTCAGCAAGATCCTATGGCAAGACAAGGATGAAAAGGGGGCTTCAGCAATAACAGAAAGCACGTTCTCAGCAGCACAGAACTGTCTCCAAAGCAGACCACACCCTGGCCATGAAGCATGTTTGAATAAAAATGACGGGATCAAAA
>NW_004955437.1:2001339-2002701 GCF_000276665.1 Chinchilla lanigera | reverse complement strand
GAATTTAGAGCTGGGGATGTAGCTCAGGGGTGTAGCACTTGCCTATCATGTATGAGGCCCTGGGTTTGATTTCCAGCATAGGAAGAAAAGAAGGAGACAGAGGAGAAGAAGGAGGAAGGAGAAAAAGAAGAGGAGGAGAAAGCTGGGGATGATGGTGCAGTGATGGTACGTGCCTTTATTGCCAGCACTTGGAATCCTGAGGCAGTAGGATTACAAGTTCAAGTCCAGCCTGGGCTATATAGTGAGATGTTACCTCAAAAAAACCAAAACCAAAACCAAAGACAAAAACAAATAAACAACTCAAAGTAACACAAAGAAGAATTTGGCCTAATACGATGTTATATTTTGGCCTCCTTGATCTATCAGTTTGCTACATGGTTTGGACAAGCATCCCACAAACGCCCCAGGAGTTAGGGCTTGGCCCCCTACTCATGGCTCTATTACAAGGTAGAAACCTTTAAGAGGCAGAAACTATTGGGAGGAATTTAGGTCAGCTGTGGGGACTGGAATGCCAGTGCCGCCCGTGCCCACCCACGCCCTCTTTGTCTCTTTCCCCCCACTTCCTGGGGAGCAGGAAGCTTCAAGGGGAGCAGCTGGTTCCATCTCCACCACCATCACACCCTTGCTGCTCCTCACCATGACATGCTGCCACACCACAGACACAGAAGCAAAGAGGCCAACTGACCATGCTCTGAAGTCTCCGAAACTGTGAGTCCAGTAAATATTTCTTCTTCTTAAATTGATTACCATGGATATTTGTTACAGCAGCGGAAAACTGACCAACACAGCACCTTGGAATCTCACACGTATTCCTCAGGTCACTAGTGTGTATCAGCAAAGCCCTGCACCTGTTTGGTGCATAAGCCATTTCCCCTTGAGCCAGAATATTCTTGTCCCTCTGGAACATTGTAAGACTTGACACAACTCACGGACCTCGTGACAACAGGGTATAGAGGACGAACTTGAGGCTGCCATAAATTTCTAGTTTTTTGTTTTTTGTTTTTTTCTTGTACCGGGAATCAAACTCACGACCTTGTGCTTGCCAGGCAGGCACTGTGCCGCTGAGCTAAATCCCCAGCCCCTCTAGGCTGCCATAAATTTCCAAGCTGGGGAAAGCTAGTGTCCGCAAGTACCAAAGGAGAAGCTACCCCTGCTGGTAAAGGGACTCGGGGTGCCTGGGAACTCAAGGCGACCAGTTTCACTTGAAGGTCTTAACTCATCTGAGATGTCTCATTTTACCTGAGGTGTCTCAGTGTCAAGGTTCACGATTCCATCCCTTCCAGACCAGCATCCTTGCGGAGCCTATGAATTCAAATGCTGTTATAAGCCAGGCGTGGTGGCGCACGCCTGTAATCCCAGCAC
>NW_004955437.1:1965664-1999685 GCF_000276665.1 Chinchilla lanigera | reverse complement strand
TCTGGCCAAAGTCTTGAGTTATGACCCGAATGCCAGCTGCGTGTGCTTCCACACGGTCTCAGATACAGATTCAACCCTTAAAGAGCTCTGGAAGGAACATTACAACATCCTTCCTTGTGTGGGGTTAACTGAGAAATCCTGGGCCAGGCTAGGCGTGGTGGCGCACGCCTGTAATCCCAGCACTCGGGAGGCGGAGGCAGGAGGATCGCTGTGAGTTCGAGGCCAGCCTGGGCTACAAAATGAGCTCAAAGCCAGCCTGAACTGCACAGCGAGACCCTGTCTTGAAAAAGACAAAAAAAAAAAAAAAGAGAAATCCTGGGCCAGTGTCTCTGTAAGGACACCGAGGTCTGCCTGTATACAGGAGGGAGAGGAAGGCTGTGCAGAGGAGCCTGAGCCTTCAGTTGACAACTGGAGTTCAACCAGTCCTAGAGAATGAACTGAGTTCGTAAGTCAAGGGTCCACTGTGCCAGGAAAGAAAAAAGCATTATTTAAGGCACTCAGTTTGCAGTATATTACGTCAGCCCTGTAAAACAAAAATAAGGAGCCCACTAGACCTTGACAACGAATCTTTAAGGGGAATTTTAGACCACAGAGACAAAATAATCACTGTTTGCTGCCAAGAAATCACAGTGATGACAAGAGCAGAAAAGTCATGTTCACAAACGCATTCCAGTACAGCCCCACACGATCAGACCAGCACAGCACAGGCAAAGGAAATGAGGTTTTTGCCTGCTTGTCAGTTTCCAGAGGAGGGTTCATTATCTTCCACTTTTTTATTTTTTTGAGACAGGTAGCCCATGTTGGCCTCAGACTCTCGGAGATCCTCCTGCCTCAGCCTCCCCAGTGCTGAGATTACAGGTGTGCACCACCACCTCGCCTGGCCCACAGCTCAGCTTTGTTTACCTGCATCGCCCTCTGAGCAGCAGCAGGGAGCACAGCCTCCCCTTAGCCTTCTCAGATCCAACCTTCAGTAAACAGCTTTAAAACTTCCACCACTGGTTTTGGTGTTGCTCAGAGCTCTTCTCATTCACTGTGCGTATTTAGGGTTCATTTCACCGATCATTTACAAGACAGTGTACATTTGTTGCTAGGAAGAGGAAAACATGATTTGTATCTCATGATGTTATTACACAAATAAACTCATTAATGAGTTAATTGAGTGTTAAACAACTAGATGATTACTGTTTAAAAGGCTTTAGATGAAGTAGAAAAATCTGGTTGATTGTCATATAGTGATGTTGAGTATTTCAAGTCCCAAGGGAAATTGGGTGGGGTTTTTAGGTGTGCTGAGAGGACATCATTATTTTTTCCATTTAAAATAATGATATACAAGCCGGGTATGGTGGTGCATGTCTGTAATCCCAGCACTTGTGAGGCTGAGGCAGGAGGATTGCTGCAAATTTGAGGCCAGCCTGGACTACACAGTGAGTTCAAAGCCAGCCTAAACAACATAAGCAAGACTATGTCCCCTCCCCCATAAAAAGGAGGGGAAGGGGATTGAACAGAGGGGAGGAGAATGGGAAAAAAGAAGCAAGATATATCATGTACAGGTACAACTTCCCTATGACGAATGTTATTATATCTAAAATGTAGCCCCCCCAAAAAGTGGCAAACAAACAAAAATCAGAAAAGAGTTGGCAGTGATGAGCAAGAGAGAAAGAGGCTCTCTGACACTTGGTGTCCAGACACTGAAATATTGCAATGTTGGGCCGAGGATATAGCTGAGCAGCACAGAGCCTGCTTGGCAAACACAAGGTCCTGAGTTCTATTCCCAGTACAAAAAAAAAAAAAATTCTATCTATAATCAATGGGAGTCCCTGGGACCCAGCAAGGATGTGAAGCAAGAATTGAAGCCCATGAGGAGAACAAAGAGAAGAGAAAGACTCCAGTGAAGAAGGAGGTGGCAGGTGGTGCTTTCTGCCTGAGCCCAGACTCAGCATGTGAGAGGGGTGGCTCAAACCTGCAGAGGCACAGTGACTACTGGTGACCCCTTGCCCTCCCCAGAGAAATGCACCAGTGGAAAGAGCAGTGGACTTCAGGGGCTAGTAAGTTATTTGAGTTCAGACATCCCCTAGGAGGGGGCTGTTGGCCAGTAGCCGCTATGGAGAGGGGCCAAGTGAGCTCAGAACTCAAAGAGCTGCAGGGCAGCTCCATCCAGTCGCTCCCAGTGATAGGGTGAGGCTGCAGAGTTCAAGTCACCAGGAAGTCAGGGAGCCAAGTTCGAGCCAGCAGGAGACACATGAAGTGCTGCAGGCTGAACAAATCGGGCTCCAGCTTCACAGTAATAAACCAGCCTGCACTTCGGTAGGACTAAAGGTGCAGGTTTGCTGGGATTATCCACTACTCCACCATGAATCTACAGCTGGCTTATGGGGATTAATCAACCTGGATTGGACTCTGTCTGTCCATGCTGTCTACCAGTGACAGTAGAGACACACTATGAACTGGATATTTTTTTCTTATTTTCTTTTGTCTCTTTGTTTTGGTTTTGTTTTGTTCTTTCTTATTTATTCTTTGTTTTTTTTTTTTGTTTTTTTTTTCCAGTACTGGGAATCAAACTCACGACCTTGCACTTGCCAGGCAGGTGCTGTGTCGCTGAGCTAAATCCCCAGCCTCATTTATTCTTATTTCATATGAGTGTGAACACAGTTTCTAGTTTTTTTCTTGTTGTTGTTTGTTCTCTTATTGTTTGTTTGTTTGTTTGGAGGCAGGGCCTTGCTATGTAATGTAAGATGGCTTTCAACTTGCTTACAAAGCCCAGGCTGGCCTTGAATTTACCATGATCCTCCTGCCTCAGCCTCCTAAGTACTGGGATTACAAGCATGCAACACTATGCCCTGTACTGTTCTTGTTTTTAATTCTTCCTTTTCCCTTTCCTTCCTGTCTTCTTCAGCAGTTTCCTAAAGGTTTCATGATCTTTTGTCTTCCAGTCTTGTGTCTAATCTCTTCCTCTCCTCCTATTTCTCCATTTTCCCCCTAACTTCCTTTAAATTTTCTATCCTGAGAGTAACATCACCATATTGAGGGCTTATTTACTGCATACAGTATTCTGATTCATTCTAGATTTTGTTTAACCACAAATATAGTTCACATGGTTAAAGATGGCAAATTAATAGTCACCACAGTTTGTCATTTTCTAGGCTATGTTTGATGCTATTGTTATTGCTGATTATACTACTTTAGCCAAAGTGACATAATTGTTCTAATCAATTGTTCTTACTGCTATGCCAAGGCTGAGATTGCCTAAGGGTCATAAAAAATACCATAGGCCAGTGCCAAAGAACCAGTGGCTGCACCAAGGGGCAGCAAGTTCTCATCTCTGATTAATTGAAGAGGTAGGATCCCGCAACAGACTCAAACCCCAAAAGCCAGCAACACTTGGAAGACATTTCTGAGAAGCAGTCATTTCCCAAAGGTTCTAAAAACTTGCAATAAAGCTACCTGCCATAAGCAATTTATAAACATCAACCCAGGAATTAAATTTAAAAAAAAAAAACAGAAAATGAGAAGGTACTTAAGCAAGGTGCCACCCCAGACTCCCAGCTCACCAAAGCCAAACCCAGAGGGCGATGAGGTAGAATAATTTGAAAGCCGCCCACCTGGACTCTCTGAAGTGGTAACAGCAGAATTAACGAAGCAGATGAACGAGGCTCTAGAAAAAAATCAAATCAGAAATAATTTCTCAGATAACTACAGAGATGGTGACCATAATAAAGACATGGTTAGTGACTCCAGAGCAGATACAGATAAAAAACAGACTAGCTTAGGAAAATGATGGAAATATTTTTAAAGTTTGTACATATTTCTAAGTCTACTTCTCAAATTTTCTTTAAATTGACCATATAATTTATGGATATATATTCATATATAAAAAAATCACCTTATTTTCAGTTTTTTGAGTGCTTGAAATAATAAATGAGTAAGTAGTAAGAATGGGTCAGGAAAATGTTTTAAAACCATTAGGTAAAAAAAAAAGTAAAACTTTTTCCCTTTTGGCATTATTAAAATATTGGACTTGTCTCTCTCACTTTACAATTTCAGTATTTTCTCACTCAAAAAATTTTTTTGTCTCTTTGAGATAGAATTTTACTATGCAGTTTGGGCTGGCCTTGAATTCACTTCGTAGCCTAGGCTGGCCTTGAACTTGCAGCAATCCTCCTGCCTCAGCCTCCTGAGTGCTGGGATTACAGAGGTGCTCCACCATGCCTAGCCAAATATTTCAGAACCCATAAAGATTTTTTTGCATGTGCCTGTGCATTGCACGTGTGTGTGTGTGTGTGTGTGTGTGTGTGTGTGTGTTTCTCACTGGGAACTGAACCCAGGGCTTCCAGCAGGTTAGGCAAATGTTCTGGCTCTGAGCTATACTCCCAGTCCCTCTGTTATTTTCTAATGATTCTTTCTAAACATTCACATCCTGTGGTCTTAACATAATGCTATGGTCTGAATGTTTTATTCCCTCCAAAATTCATATATTGAACCCTAAGCCCCAGTGTGATGGCATTTTGAAGAGGAGGAATCCTACTATATGGGACTAGTCTCTTAGAAAGAGACAAGAACACATAAATGAAATTTATAAGGCAGGCCAGCAGGTTGGAAATCTCTTCTCTACTCTCTCCACAAACCAGGAAGGGAGTTCTCACCAAACCCAAGATCTGCTGGCACCTTTATCTCAGACCCCCAGCCTCCCAAACTGTGAGAAACAGTGTTTTCTGTTTAAGTCATGCAGTCTATGGTAATTTGTTTTATTAACCTTAACTAATACAATTTTTGTCAGAAATAGACGCTGAAGTCAGGTGTGGCATTCACATAGGCCCAGCTACTTGGGAGGTTGAGGTAGGAGGATCTCACTAGTTTTGGTAACATAGTGAGAGAGTGAAAGGAAAGAAGGGGACAGAGCGAAGAAGGGAAGGAAATAAAAACTGAATATCCTAATTTGTCTTACCACCTAGCAGTTCAATGGCTTAGTGGTAATGTCTTACTGAGATTTTTCTTGAGCTCAAGCGGAGACTAAAATTTTTGTGAATATCCCTCGACTACTTGTATTTTGTTTCGTTTTGCGACAGGACTTCACTATGTGATTCAGGCTAGCCTTGAACTATTATAGCCCAGGTTAGCCTCCAACTTGCAGCACTCTTCCTGTCTGAGCCTCCTGAGTAGTGGGATTACAGACATGGGCCGCCATGTCCAACATGCCCTCAACTAACCACCTGTAATGATTAAACTTTATGTGTCAACTTGGACAGGCTATGGTACCCCATCATTTAGTCAGACACCAGTCTAGATATTGCTGTAATGGTATCTTATAATTAACCTCTGTAATCAGTTGACTTTAAGTAAAGGAGATTACTCAGTGATAAGGGTGGGTCTCATCTGATTAGTGAAAAGCCTTAAGAGCAAACACTGATATTTCTTGGAAAGGAAGAAATTCTGCCTCAAGCCTCTAACACAGAAGTTCTGCCTGAATTTTCAACCTGCTGGCCTGCCTTATAAATTTCACTTACCAGCCCAATTGTGTGAGCCAATTCCTTAAAATGAGTCATGTAATATATGTATCATATATATAGATCCTATCGGTTCTATTTCTCTGGATAATAATTAATGGACTAATACAACCACTATTATCAAACACTGGCTTTAGAATTTGCTTTTGCTGCAGAAATGATAATTTAACCTATAATTACAAGGCAAAAGAGTGCATGCATGGGAAACATACTGCAATAAAATTCTTAAAATTGTTTGAATCACAGGTAAAGTCAAGCTGCTTTATGTACTTCCTGTGCTAGCAAAAGCTAAAACAAGAAACAAGATCTCCATTCCCATACAAATTTGGAGCAGTAGATATATTTTTATGAGCTTAATTTCAGCAGGCTTTTTGGACTTTCATATGCTTGCAAGAGAAAACTCCTTATTTCATTTAACTGTGCAATTGAGAATCTACCTTTCAGCTAACCTTCAATTTGAGGTGATTAATTTACAATGTAATGACATGCTAAAAGGTAGGAACTGAGAAGGATATAATAGACTTCTATATGTATCCTACAAGGGATGAATATGCCCAGCTACAATCATATGTTAAAACAAAAATAAACCAAATATGGTGGCACACACCTGTAATCCCAGCACTCAGGAGGCTGAGGCAGGAAGATCACTGTGAGTTTGAGGCCAGTGTGGGCTGCACAGTGAGTTCAAGCTCAGCCTGGACTACACAGCCACCTCCAGTGCTACAGACATCCACGCGGTATCAATGCCTCCTCAGTCCTGGTTTGCCTACGGGTTAAGTCAAAAAGGAGTCATCTGAAATGTACACGATTGCTGAAGTGACCTTGGCTGCAGGCCTTTCTGCAGGGAGGCTGGCTATCTCCTGGGAAAGGAATGTACAGATAACTGTTAACACACAAAGGACTGATCATTCCCAGACCCTAGCCAAGCCTGGGAATGGTCCCTTCCAGCCACACAGGCCTGTTGACCCCAAGACACTTTTGAGAAACTGGGTGTGGTGCGTCATTTTCTCCCCTCACCTGCCAAAGGCTCCACCTCATGCAAATTCTTCCCCAGAGGATTCCCCTTTGCCTCAGATGCTGTCCCTTGCCTGGCTGCATGGTAATGTATTCTTTGACGATGTCCATATCTGCTGTACCTCTTTTTTTTTAAGACAGGGTCTCACTATAGTTCAGGCTCATCCTAAGCTCACTATGGAACCCAGGTTGGCCTTGAACTTGCAGCAATCCTTCTGCCTCAGCCTCCTGAGTGCTGGGATTACAGGCATGAGCCACCATGCCCAGCCTCTGCTGTACTTTTATAATAACACTTCTTTTTTTTTAGATAATTGTATGGCTCTTCCCTGTTCATGTAGATTTGAACCTTAAATGTCTGTGGCCACATATAAATGATTCCTTGCTGTCATGGTGTTCGGAAAACAATAAAGGAGAAAATTTCTTGTTGAAGGGGTTCGTGGGCCATGGTAAATAAAAACGTTAAAGTTCTTTTATTTTGAGCCACCTGTCATGAGTTCCTTGAATCAAGATAATTGAGGGCTTTGGATTTTGCCAGGTAAGGCTATAAACTACTCATCAGACTTGAGGAATTCAGGAGGGAGTTTTATCTCCTCTTTGTTGATGTTTTCCTCTCACTTGGAGAAAATGATGGTTATGGTTTGTGTCTGGATGTCCCCCCAAAGCCTCATGCAGTCATGGAGCGGGCTTCTAGAGTTAGTGTTTGATTAATGGTCCAATGTGGGACTGTGGGTGTGAGTGCTACACTTGCCCTGGGGTGGGTACTTTGCATACAATGTAAGGGAGGGAAAGAGGCTGCTTGCCACTCCTCCCATGCGCTCTTGCTGTCTTCTCTGCCATGAACTGTTGCCCTCTGCCATGTGCCACTCTGCCTTGGAGCCAGCCAATTATGGACTGAAACCTCCACAAACTGTGAGCTAAAAAAACCTTTCCTTCCTTAATTTTCAGTGTTGGGTATTTTGTCCCAGCAATGAGAGAGAAGTAACCAAGACAGTGATGAACCACTACTTGTTGGGGGCCGGGGGATATGGTTATTTTACTATGCTGGGAACCAGGCTCTGAGACGAGGGCTCTGTGGTCTCAAGGATGGTATGACCTTGCTTTACACGGAAGGCTGCCATGCTTCCTGCTGCACAGAGAAGCCTCATAACCACAGCACTCTTGAGGCAGGAAAACACCCGCTGGTGACAGTGTAAAGGACACAGGCATCTGGGGCATAATTTGTTTGCCATTAACTTCTCTGTCTACCACAGTCAAAGTCCGCCACGCCCTCTCCTGTGCTCCTCACTTGCTAATAAAAGTGGGCCGACAGCTTAGATGGGCGTGCTTGTCTACCAGAGATGGGTTGCTCCTGGTGCCCTTGTACCTGGAATACTGTCTTCTGCCTTTATTTTCCATTGTCCCCCAACAGGTATCTGGGGGTCTGATCAGCAGGAGATGCTTTCTCACTTGCTCTGGCACCTTGGAGGAACTCAAGGTGGTAAAATTGAACTATTTTTTGAGGTGACGGTTGCAATAATTGATATGAGATCAGATTTAAAGACACTGTGTATAAATAATGATAAACTAGTCAGGATGACCAGTGTGGCTTTTTGCCACGAAGGACATTAGATTCACTACACAGGCATCACTGTTCATGAAAGCAATTGGCTAGGACATCTCTTTTCTCACAGGAAGATAATATTCTGAAAAGGGACGACAGGGCACAACAGTTTCAATCCATGTGTGGAAGAAGTTTCATTTTTATATACTAACAAACGGTAAGATTGCTGGTAGTCTGGGCTGGTCCTGAATTAAACAAGAGGTTTCAGATTAAGACGTGAATGCCAGCCAGGCTGCTGGTACACACCTGTAATCTGAGCACTTGGGAGGCTGAGGTAGGAAGATTGTCGTAAGTTTGATCCCACGTAGTGGGCCAGACTGAATTCATAATTGAGGCCAGGTTGAATTATGAAAGTTTTGAGAATGCTGAGTGCCTCATTTCAGAGCTCACCACATAGGTGAGGAGTTGGGACACTAGGAGTAGCTATGGAGGACAACCTGAAATGCAGATTTGCTTTTGCCAGCTCTCAGCCTAGGTTAATGAATTTAACCTGCACATCATAAAAATGCCAAAACACTGCAACTGGTTACATGGGGGAGGGGGCTGTGTTGGCTTTACTTGTGTTGTTTACCCACCTTGCCCTGTAATGTGTGTAACTATGAAGATGGAATAAAGTGTAACATTAAATCAATAAAAGAAAGCCTATGTCTTTGGGTTGATGTCAGGATTTAACAGTATCTATCTTTGTGAAGACATTTGCAAAGATGAAAGGTGTGGAATGTGAAGGCGATCTGGCTGCCACACTTGCCACCCGAGTGACTGCCAGCAGGTCCAGCTGGGCTGGCTCTCTAGGCGGCATCCCTCCCCCTCTGCTCCCCGTGAGCCCCGCCTGAAGCTGCATGCTTGGTTGTGGCAAAGAACCTTTCCAACAGATGATCATTCTTCTGTCAAGTAGCTGCACTCCCCTTCAAGACCCCCAACCAAGCTCTCAAACATTAAAAGTGTGAAATCCCACCACAGATCAGCAGTTGTAGGTATTTCCCATGAGGACAGAAAATATGGCCTTTGAATCCCCATTAAGCAGCAGACCTGAACTGCAAACAACTGCATGCAGTTACTGTATTTTGAATTTTTTCAATGAATTTTTGGTGCTTTTTTTTTAAGACATGGTTTGCTGCGTAGCCCAGGCTGGCTTCAAACTTGTGGTGCTCCTCCTGCCTCAGGCTCTCAAGTGTTGGGATTACAGGTGTGCACCCACCATGACTGTTATGTCAAAACTTTTATGAAAATTTTCTTTTTAAAATATGTATACAATACTGTTGATTCTGCTTCTTGGCCTGCAAACCCTAAAATATGTACCATCTGATCCCTTCTAGAATAAGTCTGCCAAGCCCTACTCCAGATGAACACTTGACAAATACATGCACTGCCCCTTGGATAGCTTATGGCGATTAAAAAACAAACAACTTTTGATCTACTCCCACCAACTTCTTATATTCCTGTCTTCTCAAATGACCTCTCACTCAACTGCTCAATCCAGAACTCTAGCGCCTTTCCTTTATATCTTGAACTCTAGCACTCTTCCTTCATAGCCTGTCTCATAATCTATTAATCCATTAAAACATTCTGTCAGTCTTGCACATGAACGCAACAGCTTTCATTTATCTACTTCTCTGAGTATCTGCTGCCTCTTCCCACCTCTTGTCCGCACTACTGAAACAGTCTAATTGGTCCTCCTGCTTCCAATATTCACTCTGTACAGGAATCTTTTTAAGATGCAAAGAACCTTTCCAACAGATGATCATTCTTCTGTCAAGTAGCTGCCATGCTTCCCGCTGCACAGAGAAGCCTCGTAACCACAGCGCTCTTGAGGCAAGAAAACACCTGCTGGTGACAGTGTAAAGGACTCAGGCATCTGGGGCACAGAGAATTTGTTTGCCATTAACTCCTCCCTGTCTACCACAGTCAAAGTCCACCACGCCCTCTCCTGCGCCCTCTCCTGAGGGCACTGTTCCCCTTCTCCTTCTTCTCCTTCCTCCTCCTTTCTTTTCTCTCTGTAGCTCCAGGTCCCGCAGTCTCCTTGCTGAAAAAACCAATCTCCTCTTTCTTGGTCTTTGCACCTACTGAACACTGTACCAGAACTATCTTCCTCTGTCCTTTGCTAGTAGATCAGGGCATATGGTATGTTTTCTCTTTCTCTTATTCTCCTCCTTACCTGGTTTACTTCCTCGTCACACTGGAAGGTAAGCGTAAGAGGACAGGCACTGCCCACATGCAATGGGAAACCACAGGGGAACTGGAAAATACTTACTGATAGAAGAAATTGCTAGATGTGGGGAAGTAACAGCTGCCATGGCATGTAACAGAGGTTCTATCCAAGCCTAATGGTCAGGGAGATTCCTAGATGACCCAAATTTACTTATTCACTTAGAGACAGTGTCAGGCCCCCTCCATCCTAGCCATCCTTCTGCCTCAGCCTCTCAGTGCTGGAATTACAGAGGCATCCCACTGCACCCCGTGAAGTGATATGACAACTGATATTTAAAAAGAAGAGGAACTGTCCCCTTGAGAGATGAGCATGAGAAAGAGGAAAAGTAGAGGCCTAGGTGAGATGGTAATGAGCAGTTAGACTGTAGAAACTGGAACCAGATCACTGGGCTTCATGAACAAGAGGAAGCCAATGAAAGGTTTAAGCTGGGCAGCAGTGAAAGTATCTCTTACTTTAGAAAGCCCATTCTAGCCACAGTATGTAAAGTATGAAGAGCAGCAAGACAGGAGACCAAAAACAAATAAAAAACCACCCCCCCAAAAAAAACCACCAAAAAAAGCAGTTAGGGGTCAGGGATATAGCTCAGCAGCACAGCACCTGCCTGGCAAGTGCAAAGTTCTGAGTTCAATTCCCAGCACACAAAAAAAGCAGCTACAAGGCTGAAGTATTAGGATAAAGGAACTGACATATTTAAGAGGGCTGGATATGTAGCTCAGAGGTACTTGCCTAGCATGTGCAAAGCCTTGGGTTCCATCCCCAGCACTGGAAAAAAAAAGGGTAGAGCACACGTAATTCAGTGGCAGAACACCTGCCTAGCACACACAAGGCCCTGGGATTGATCCCCAGCACTAGGGCAAAGGGTGGGGATAGCACGGTAGGACCAGTGTTACTGTGAGAGACGGGGGATCCAGGGATGCTCTCAGGTCTCAACCTTAGGCATTTGAGTGGATAGTGGAACAATTACAAACCCAGGCACAGTGGAGAAGGAGCAGGCTAGAGGTGAGGCACGGTATTCTAGACATACTGAGGTTGAAATGTCTGAATCTTCTACATAGCTGGTTTATTTAATTTTTTAAAATTTCATTTATTTATTTATTTATCGATTGATTGTCTTTTTGAGACAGTCTCAGGCTGGCTTTGAGCTCACTTTGTAGCCCAGGCTGGTCTCGAACTCGCAATGATCCTCCTGCCTCAGCCTCCGGAGTGCTGGGATTACAGGTGTGCACCACCATGCCCTGCCCTTCACAGCTGGTTTAAACATGTCTCTTAGAGATAAGCCAGGGTCCAAGCCCGTGATGCCTTCTTCTTTTCTATTATTTATTAATGGGCTGCATCTTGGTAGACCTGCACAGAACACTCAGCATTTCACCTCTTCCCCATCAGCCCCTCACTCCAGCCTCCCCTAGTTTCACACTTTTTCCCTGAGGGAAGGTTTCAATGTACACAATAGTTTGTTCCTATTATCCCCTCATTATCTGCTTTTACAGCCCATTCCCTCTTCTTCCCTTCCTCTGGTCTGATAATCATCTCCTACTATCTTGTCATCTTTTTTTAGATTCCATGTATTAAGAACACACAATATTCATCTTTCTGAGTCTGGCTTATTTTGTGCAACATGATGGGTCTCTGGATCCAACCAGTGTTTTGCCAATGACAGAATTTAATTCCTCCTTGTGGCTGAATGACACTCCATTGTATATATGTGCCACATTTCTTGATCTGGTCATCTGCTGATGGGCCTCTAGGCTGATTCCATATCTTGGCTATTCTGAATTGTGCTGCAGTAAACATGGGTACGCAGGCACCGCTATAGTATGCTGACTTTTAATTCCTTCAGGTATATACCATGGAGTGGTACAGCTGGATCAAATGGCAGTTCTATTTTCAGTTTTTTCAAGAGCCTCCATGCTGATTTCCATAGTGGGTGTACTAATTTACATTCCCAGCAGCAGTGTAGAAGGGTTTTTCCCCTACGCCCTCACTAGCATTTATTGTTTTTTGTATTCTTGAGGACAGCCATTCTGACTGGAAAGGGAATCTCAATGTAGCTCTGATTTGCATTCCCCTAATGTCTAAAGATGCTGAACTGCTCTTTTTATCAGTGATGAGTATATAGTGGACCCTTGTGATTAAAGGAAGGAAGGGAAGAAGGAAAAAATCCAAGTGGGCTTGTAGGTTAGGAAAACGAGATACAAAGTTAAAGATCATCACTATTTAAATGATTTAACTTCAGTGATTAACATTACTCAAGAATTACAAAGTTAGAACAAGGTGTAAAGAGCCCTGAAGAACTCCAGCACTATGACAGGTAATAACCACAATGTCTACTCCTTACTGAGTATTACACACCTAATTCCATTTGGTTGAAAATATTTGCTTGTTTTTTTTCTGAGGCAGGGTCTTGCCATGTAGTACAGGCTGGCCTTGAACTCATGGTGATCCTCCTGCCTCAGTCTGCTGAGTGCTGGGATTACATTTCTCCTTATGTATGCAGTCCTTCCCTGGGAGAAATGATCCGAGTACAGGTGTAGGAAACCAATGATTACAGGTCTCACACATACAGTATAAGTTAACATTTACTTAGTGATTACCCTGCAAAGCTAAGTACTTTACATGTATTAATTCCTACAATCCTATGAGAATGATTCAACACTAATAAGGAACTACAACAACACAGTGAGTGAGGACAGGATGAGGAAATAATTCAAAGAGCTCTGGAAATAGGGCTAGATTTCAAACAAAATCTTTCATCACAGAACTACTTTTTCTGAATAATACTTGAAAAACTAACAAGGTATTTTATTTGGCTTGATAGAATTGGCAGACTTCACATTTCTTTTTTCTTTTCAGTTTTTTGAGACAGGATCTTGCTATATAATTCAGGCTGGCCTCAAACTCAGTGATCCTCCTGCCTCAGCCTCCTGGGTGCTACATGCAGCACTATCCCTGGCTAGGTTCGACATTTCTTGAATACCCACTAAATGCAAAGTATAGCTGGTTTTAAGAATCCCCAAATAAGTAACAAATGGGAGAATTGTCTAGAGTGGGGCTTCTGCTGCTGTGGGTTGACCAGCACATTCTGTCCCAAGATTTCAACTTCCTTTGAAGATTCCATGCCCATTTTGCTGCCATAGCAACATCCTGGATTCTATTGCTGTATGTATTTTGCTTTCCATTTTTTTTTTCCTTTTCAATTAAAAAAAAAAATATTAGGCCATGTTTGTAGCACTGATTACATTTATTGTGGGGAGTTGGTACATGTACATTTTATAGACATTTTGATGGCTAGAGGACAGACATGAGACTCAAAGTTTTCTCCCAAGAAATTTAGTCTCTAGACCAGTAAGACAAAAACAAGAATCAGGCCTGGGGGTGCAGCTCACTCATAGAGTGTGCTTAGCATGCACAAGGCCCAGGCTCAACCTCCAGCACCAAAGAAAAAAACCCAACTCATCACCTCACAATGTACGCCCAGGAATTTCTGCTCCATGAATTCCAGAGCTAATCCTGATCTTGTTCTTCCAAATGCTGGTCCTCTGGCCCTTCCTTCCATTCCAGGAGCCATCCCCCATTCTTCCATAAATTCCTCTTCAATAAGGTTGGCCAGGGTCTGCTGAAATGCTTACAACCAAAAAATCTTGCACTGACAAAGGATGTAGTCACCTATGGAATATGTGCCAAGAACAGCAGACAGGTGGGCACAAGACATGATGGGTGGACTCCTTTCCTTTCCTACCTTCTTTCCCACCATGTTCACAGTCCTTACCATGGAGATGGGACCACGGCATGTCTCTTTTGAGAAGCCAACAAACCCCAGCTAAAATTCACCTTCTCAGCCACAAAGTCACATTTCTCTGAACACCATCCATATTTAACAATTTTTTTTTTTTTTGGTACCAGGAATCGAACACAGGACCTTGTGCTTGCCAGGCAGGCACTGAGCCACTGAGCTATATGCCCAGAGCCTTACTTAACAACTTTTGAGGAACATACTTTGAGAAGGTGATTACTTCTTGCCCTACCCCTAGTCCTAGATTCAACTCCTATTCACCATCACCCACACCAATGGCCATATTCTTGTACATACAGGAACTGTTTGTGAATCCTCTGCAGTTTTTATAAATGAGGTCTTTACTCCGCTTCCTTTGTGCCACTGCCCCCATCATGGACTTCTTATACTACACCGTAATTACTTATCTAGCTTTAGTAGTGGCCACCAACTTTTTTTTTTTGGTACCGGGAATCAAACTCAGGACCCTGCGTTTGCCAGGCGGGCACTGTGCTGCTGAGCTATATCCCCGGCCCAACCACGGACTTTGAGAGCGAAGTATTAATTGGGATTGGCATAATGCTTTGCACTAAGTGTTGCACAGTCAATCAAACAACAATCAAACATTACTCCTAATAAGGAAGTTGGGGAATATCATAGGTGAAGATCATGTGAATCAACCCCTTCTAAAAAAAGACAGGAAACCAAGCCATAGTAATAGTTTTCAGACTCTGAAAGGTAACTTACCTGAGGTTATTCAGTGGCAGATCAGGGCCCAAATCCAAGTCAGTGTTCTGGGGCTATTTGCAGAACCATTCCATTCTTCTTTCAACAAAACCTTGCTGCAAAGGGAACACTCGTTCTGCAGCTCTGTTCTCACATCTCTTCCACACAAATCACTCATCTAATCCACTGTCAATTCAGATTTCAGGACAAAGTTTATTTGAAGAAATTAAGTAACTATTAAATCTCCCTCCACTCCCATTCCAATTATCTACCCCTCCACCGCTCAACAGAGGGGCTATCAAATGTGGGATGGAAAAGGAGGCAGCGTGGTCCCACTGTACATTTACTCTCCAGCCTTCAGCATGTGCAGCCTCAGCCCTGAGTCCCTCTGACCATGGCGACTTGTTTAGAGCACTGGTGCTACCCTGAGCGCATTTTAGTCAGTTGCCATCTCCTGAGTTCACTGGTCACACTGATCACTGTGATCAACATACAAGTTTTCAGCGGTGGTGAAAGGCAGACAAGAGGCACAGGCTGGTGAGGGAATACCCCTATTAAAGAGGATTATATGAACGACACATGGAATGCTCAATTTGTTAAAGTGCTCAACTACATTTAAAAAGGTGGTGGGCAAGTGTCTACTGGTGAGAAAGCAAAGTTCAATCCGAAGGGCTTCTGAAAAGATGTAACAAATTGAAGTATGTAAAAATTCTGTTCGAGCAGTATCATTAGTAACAGGGAGAAGAAAACCTAATCTGAATTATTTGAACTCTAAATCAATTATCTCCAGTTGGAGACCAGCTCCTTTAACTCTTCACGGGTACTAATTAAAACATTTATCATTATGTTGTTTTGCTCCAACTCTGCTCTTACTAAATAACTTTTTAGTCTGAACTCTGGTTTCCTCCATGGATATCAACACAATTAAAAAAAGTTCCATTCTGGGTAAGTGACTGATTTAAGGATATCCTATACTCTACTTTTGTACAGGGTGGTTAGCAGAAAACTGGGCGATACGATAAATCTGGAGCTTCCAAATCTACCAAGTAGAAGCTCATACTCAAGAACAAGAAGTCCAAAATACCTCTAATCGCTTGGCATGATTACAAGACACAGGACTGGTGAGGGAAGGGTTATGTATCCACCAGCAGCAGTGGCTATCTTGTTGTGGGAGTTAGTGTACAACCTCAGCAGTCACTTGTAAGTCCAGTGGGCAGTAGCCCAACCCCGGTCCTTGCATAGGTCTCGGTGGCGAAGGAAACAGGCATGGACCCGGAACCGTCGACCACAGTGGGGACAAGCATGCAAGGCCCCAGCATGGGTCTTCATATGCTCAGTCAGATGATGCTTCAGCTTGAAGCGCTTGTTGCAGATGCCACAGCCAAAAGGCCGAAGACTGAAAGTCAGCATGATGTGTCGGTCACGTTTTGGCTTTACCGCAAACCGCTTCCCACACAAGCAACCAAAGCGCTTTCCATCCGCAGGGGGCGTTCCCCCTAGCTTCACAGGCCCATGCACTGCCTGCCCTGCTCCCCCAGGTCCTCCACCCCCAGACAGGATTTCATTCCCATGAAGATCCACTGGCTTCCAGGAGGGACCCCCACTTCCAGATGTTGCTCCTGCTCCTGAGGGCAACAAAAACCTTAGCTCCCCATTCTCTTCAGCGTCCCCTCCAGGGAAAACTTTGGTCTCTTCCTTTGCTCCTCCAGTCTGAGTTCCACCTCCTGCTATTTCCTCCTTAGGCTCATAAGGTTCCTGCTTAATGTAGAAGACTTTGGGGGACAGTGCAGGAGAGGCAGGAGGCTCAAGCGGCACACTCTCGCCCTCTGGAAGCCTGTGGGGAGCTGCGGATATGGGCACTTGGCGGGAGCCACGAATACAGGGAAAACTCCCTGCTACTCTCTGCGGTTGAGGAGCCTGAGAGAGTGTGGCTGCTGACTCCTGGTCCTCTTCTTCCTCCTCCTCCTCCTCCTCCTCCTCTTCCTCTATCTGAATCTGCAACACTTCTCCCAGTTCGCTCCCCTCCCCTCCGGTGGGGCTCTCGGTAGAGGCAGGACTCTCGGTAGCCGTGGAGGACCGCACTGGGGTCTGGAAAGGGGCGGAGCGAATGCACCAGCCTCCTGGAGAGGCTGCGGTGGAGAGCAGCGTGTGGCAGGAGGCTCCTCCTCGGGCTGAAATCCCACCGCCCGAAGTTTCTAGTTTTCTGAGAATCTCTGAGCATTGATCGACTACTTGCCACATCTGAAGGCCACTGGCCACAAGGAGATGGGCCGGAAGAGCGTCCACTGGCAGGCGGAGGTGCCCTGAGTAAATGAGCTGCAGCAGCCCCTCGAAGGCGTCGGCTTCGATGACACTGGGCAGGGTGAGGCGGGGCGCGTCCCCCAGGAGCAGCTTGTCGTGGAAGTACGGAGAGGCGGCGGCCAGCACCGCCTTGTGCGCCCTAAGCTCCCGGCCCTGCACCAGCAGGGAAACGTCACAGAACTTTCCCTCCAGCCGGTGGCGGTTCAGGGACTCCAGCAACACCGAGCTATGCCGGGGGAACGCGATGTGAATTGTCCGCGGGCCCGGGGTGCAGATCGGGGAGAGGGTCTCGGGAGGCAAAGGCGTGGAAGAATCCATGCTCTCGGTCAGACCCCTGAAGACTGCGAAGAGATGGGAGTTTGGGGTAAACTTCACGCAGGACAAAGGCCAGGAAGGAAAAAGATCGGGGGGCGGGGGACACAGAAGCCCCGGACAGGGAGAGCCGGGTCTCCCCAAACCACCCCTCCCCCCAACTTGGGAACTTTTCAGGCAGCGGCAGTTTCGGCAGATGAGTCCCGCCCACCAAGAACAAAAACAGCGCACCAACCGGGGTTTTAACTTCCAGGCCCTGTGGGAAATGAGGAGGCGCTTCAGCCGGGACCTCGACCTCGCCGGCCGCAGACGGCCCCTTGCCCCGCCCCTCCGTTCCGCCTCACGTGCGCCCAGAGGCTGGCTCTCGGGAAAGCTCGGCTGCCCAGACCCCACGAGGCCGGGCCGGCTGCTTTCCCGCCGACACGCCCCCGCCGTTACACACGCAACCCTGGACTCGCAGCACCCCAGCCGCTACCACGCCGTCCCAGGCCGGAAGCCACCGCCTCCTCGCCGGACGCCGTAGCCGGGAGCGTAGGGCGGGACTGAGGCTGCAGCCAATCGCAGGGCGGAGACCTACAAGCCTCGTGCTGATTGGTTGCACCGACAGGCGGGGCGGGGCCGGTAGAAGGCGGTGGTCCGGCAGCCTGCGGGTGGGGCGTGGAGGGGAGCTGGCCGCGGAGGACGTGGACCGTGGCTCCGAGGGTGCAGCGTTTCCCGGTGATTAAGCGTACGCCTGTCCTACCCCGGTGGGCGCTGAGAGGAGTGAAATTATTGGGCACCTGTGTGGGCTGGGCACCTGTGTCCTCCCAGCAGCCTGGCGAGGTAGGTGTGGCCGCCCTCCGTTTCCATGGGGCAAACCGAGGCTGGGAGAGCCGCTCTGCTGGCAGGTGGCGGGGTCGGGAACCCAGACTTGTTAAGGAACCGGGTGCTTTCCTCCGATTCGCACCGCAGCATTTTAACAATTAAATAGTCTTATTTCCAGGCGATCGCTTGGAGAAGGATGTATGCTTGGACTCTGCCTCTGCTCCTTCAGGCTAAGTAAAGCGACTGGGGCGGGCAGGTGTGGCCAGCGCGACTCCTGCTCCAACGCAGAAATCTCTCTGGCTGGGAGAGTGACATTCGAGGGGACTGTGGCATCAGGCAGGGATCTATGGCCTTGACCCCAAGCTGTCAGCTTCCTCTCAAGAAGGAGATCCTGTCGCCCTGCTGTCGGGCCCAGAGACCCAGGCTAAGAAAGTCAGAGCAGCGATAAAAGAACAATCTCCGTTTATTAAACATGATTTTTCTGTTTCACCACACACTCCAGAAAAAAAGGAAATGGGGCTGGGAGGAAGTGGGCAGTGGTTGGGGACAGAGAAGGCTGGGAGAGGGGCGGGGAGGGAGAACGAGAAAAGAAAATAAAACGGGTAGAAGAGCACCTCCCTACCCTTCGGGTGGGGGCGGGGAGGGGGCAGAAGGCGGGGGAGGGGCCGGGAAGCTCTGTACAGAGGGGTCGCCCCCAGCCCACACACACACACCCCGGATATGTACAGTACAAACCCCAGATAATTACAACAGCCAAAGAAGAGAGGAGGAAGGGGGTCCTAGGGCAGGGCCTGAGGTGGGGAAAGCAGAGAGGGCACAGGGATAAAATTTCACATATTTACAACTTTTATATAAGTATAAATTTGGCCCCGGCTGGGTGTATGTGTATAGAGGGACGGGACGGACGGGGAACTGTCCATACAAAAGAAAGAAGGGTGGAGTCTGGAAGTCTCAATATCAAACGCAAGAAGGGATGAGGGCACAAGGCTGGGTAGGGGACGGCAGTCAGGGAAGAGGGGTTGCCAAGGAGGGGCTTCTTCCTTCCCATGGCCGGCCCACCCCAAGCCCCATCCATCCTACCTCCCCTATCCCGCCAGAGAGCTATGTACAGAGAAACACCGAAAAATTGTGGACTGGCGGGAGGGAGGCAGGTGGAGGGAGATTGGGGCGGGGGAGGATGAGAGGGAAGCCCAGCCCTGTCCTACCTCCCCAGGGGGACAGAGTCATGGAAGGGGGCCCCCCAACACCCCCCTCCAACGCAGGTCCCCCCACCCTGGGGGAGAGAGACATGGCTTTTCCTAGAGTAAGTTCCCCCCTCCCCCTGGGAGTAGAGACCGAGAGAGGGGAGGAGCAGGGGAGACTGTGTGTTGGGGTAGGACAGATCCACTAGCCTGTCCTCCCCAACACACACGCCCTCCTAAACCCTAACCCCTCGCCCTAACCTCAATTCCACCCCACCCAACACACTGGGGGAGGGGGGGGCATAAGCCCCCTCACCCCGCTCTGGGACCAGCCGAGAGCAGATCAGGTGTGGGAAGAAGGGGAGAAAACTCCCATTCCCCCCTTGCCGCCCCCTCCCTGCCCCGGTGGCCCCCTCCACCCCATCTGGGTTCTGGGTGGGGAGGGAGTAAATTTAAGAGTGGAAGGAGGAGGAGTTTGTGCGTGCTGAGCCCCCCCAGACGCTCCTGAGAAATCAAGGGGTAATAGGACCCCCTCACCCGGGGTCCCCTCCCCATAACAAGGGGGGCAGGGGAAGCCAAAATGGGGCGGTGGAGGGGAGTTAGATTGTCAGCTCTGGTTACTGCTAAAAAATCACCCTGAAGTTGAAAGTTTGGAGGTGCCACACCCCTAGGGTGGGGGTGAGGGTCTGTCCCCCAGTGCTCAGGGGAACGATGAGGCAGAGGATGGGGATAGCACCCCGGAGTGGAGGGGTCTGTGTAGGGTAGGCGGTGTCCTGGGGCAAGGGTCCCTGGGGGTCAGAGAGGGGGCAGCACCCCAACAGAAAGGAAAAGAGGGCGGCTGAGGGTCCCCCCTTCCCTCCTGGAAATGGTGCGATGGGGCGGGGGGCCAGTGCCCCCCAAGGAGGCGTTCGGGGAGGCAATGCCGCTGTCCCTCGGTGACGTCCAGTCCTGGTGGTTGATGCTGTTCTGGGGTGGGGTGCAGGGAGGAGGAGGAGGAGGTCTGTGATGCTGGGCGGGCTAGTGGTCTGCGGTGTTTCGGAACTCGCCGTTCTCCGTGATCTGCAGCCGGGGTGGGGGGGGCGGGGCTGGGGGGGCCAGGCCGTTCCAAGGTGGGGCCAGCGTCACACGCGGGTTTGTTGGACCCAAGGGGGGAAGCTGCCTCTCCTGCAAGACACCAAAGAGGAGAGCGCGGACTTATTGAGACGCTTCGCGGGGGCCTGACTGCCAGCCCCCAGCAGTGGCCACCCCATAGCCACCCCTCCAGACACCGGGTCCACCCTCCCCGCCCCCCAGCACAATCTCCAGCTCCTGCTGCTTCTCACCTTCAGGATGCTCTGGGATCGGGGAGACTCTCACCCCCAGACTCCTGACCGGGGCCTTCAAGCCTTCAACCCCATGTCACACCAGGAAACCAGCTCAAAGGCAGCAAGCTCCCATGGCACCCCCACCCCCACGGCTTCACCTCCGTGCTCCTGCCCAGCCACCCTCCTCCTCTTGGCAGTCCTCACCCGGCCCGCCCCCGGCCCAGGTAGGAACTGTGCATTGAGGAGCCAGGGGAGGCAGTACAGCAAAACCTCGTTAATCCAAACCCCTGTGGATTTGGAATTTTGTCATAATTTGAACGAGAACCGGGCCCGAGTTTGCCTTTATCTGTGAAGAAAGGGTGTACCAAGCAAACCAGCAGTGGGAATGTGTCTGTAGGAGGGGGCATTTAACCTACAGCAGCAAACAGACTTTTCAATCCTATCCATTCACTAAGGCATGCTGAGGGCCGGCGTGGAACAAGCCTTGTTCACCGAGTTCTACTTACTGTATATATTTTGAAGACATGCATTTCATTAAATAGACACTGTCATTCAGTTTTGTCACTTATTCAGAGTGGCCATCTTCTCAAATATAACATCCCAAATTAGAGAGGTTTAACTGTACTGGGGGGAAAGGAAGGGGATTCAGGGAGTGACGTGGGAAGGGAAAGCTCGTGGGAAGGCTGCCTCTTTCTCTCTTACTTGGCGGAAGTGACTAGGAGCTTGCACGGAGACACAGCCGGCCCAGTCTGCACCCCCGGGAAGCAGAAACGGCTCCATTCCTGTCCTCCCCCACTTTCCTTTCAGTCCCCTCCCCAGGCTCCCAGCTGGAGGGCGCGGGCTGGCGACCCTACTCCCACCCCTGGTCCTATTCTCATCTCCTATGGCTCGTGGACCAACTGCTGGTTCCTTCTGTTCCTCTGCAGGGAGAAAAGAAAATCACCCGAGTCCCCCCCTGCTTCCGGTCACACGCTTAGCTTTTTAAAAATCTGGACTCAAAATTAATTTTTCAGTTAATGGCTGTGCGTGGCAGAGGGACCGATACCTACAAGTGGTTTAGAAGAAAGGTCCAAACTACTTTCTGGGGCACAGGGCATTTAGGCCTGGCAAGGTGGCTATGCTTGGCCAAGCACCACGGGATACAGTAAGGCTCCAAATCAGCTCTGCTCTCCCTCCCAGGACACAGAACTCACCTCTCAGGTCACCCACACCCCTGCCTTAGGCAAAGCGCCCCTCTTAGCTTGCCAGTCAGTGGGACAGGAAGTGACGCACAGTTCGGGCGCAGAGCGCGGCAGGGGAGCAGAGGAAGGAACCTTCAGACTGCCTTCCCTCTGCTGTCTGCCTGTGACGGCGCATGGGCATGCCCCCTACACCCCCATGCACCCAAATTTAGAAAGCAGATAAATAAGGGTGCCGTTATTCATTTTACAAAAGAATTCCCGGCAGGAGCCCTTGAAATGGTGAGGTCCCCTGGTGCCTTTGAGCATCTGTTTACAGATCACTAACTACTCTGACAGAGAGGCTGGGCTAGCAGAGTTAAAATTACAGCGTGAGGGGCCACTGCCCACTGCGGCTCACTCCCACAGAAATAGAGCGTCTCAGAAGTGATGTCTGTGGTTGACAGGTTCCCATTTACTGGCTTTTTTAGGCAGGGTGATGTGTCCAGCAAAGCCACTGGGTGGTGGGAGACGGGGAGTGAGTGGCGTTAGCAACCCACGGATGTGAGCTACAGCAAGACTAGATGCATGCCCATAATGCCAGCACTCGGGAGGCCGAGGCAGGAGGACTGATGCAAGTTGGAGGCCAGCCTGAACTACATACATAGTTAGACGCTTTCTCAAAAAAACAAAGAATAACAACAACGAGAAAAAGAGAATAGAGGTTACTCAACATGCTGTTCCTGCCTGGGAATGGCCTGGCTGCTGAGCCCACGGTGTGATCTGGGAAGGTCTCTCCTCACCTCGGCCTCCCCAGGTATAGGGGCAGGTCCGCATCCTAACATCTACCCTGGTTTGCTTCCTTCTTTTTCCACTCATCCTGGCTACTGTCAGGACGGCTCAGCGCTATGTCTTCCAGGGCCCCTCCGAGTCCCTGAAGTAACCGCCACTCCCAGTTCCCCCTGCAGGGCTAACGAGAGCCCCAGGTGCAGTCTACGCTCAGGTGTAAGAGGAGGGTGAGTGAGAGAGGAGCGGGAGGAAGGAGGGGCAGAGCGCCAGGATCAGGGAAGAAAGAGGGAACCCCAACCTACCTGCGGTGCGCCACACAGCCCCTATGGCCAGGGCCCCCACCCACCCCCTCTGCCCCGTTAACGAACCCACCCCCGACATCCCACTCCCAAGGACGCTCTGGTGAAATGGGGGGTGACAGACATACACTGGAGAGGCAGAGGAAGAGAAGGGCGTGGTCAGGAGGGCAGGGAGAGTGTTCTGGAGGACGGTGTGGCCTGGCCGTGTTCGGGGCCTGTGTAGGGTCCGGCGGGACTGCGGAGGCCTGAGGGGCAGGTGTGCTCACTGGGTGGTGCTGGACAGCTGTGTCAGGAGGTGGGGTCTGTGGGGGGCAGCAGTGAGGGGAGAGGCTCTGGACAGTTGGAAGGGCGGGCTTCACGACCAACCTGCAGTGGTCCGGAGTCACCTCCCCCTGTGTCCTCCGCCCGTGGTCAAAGCGGAACCAGGAGAATTACCTGATGAGGAGCTGCAGGGGGAGAGAGCGGGGTCACGGGGTCAGGAGCCTTGGTGGCGGAGCAGGGAGGCCTGGTGGTCAGAGCAGAGGAGGCAGGAGGGCCGCGGGGAGGAGAGCAGGGTGAGGGTGCAGAGGGAGAGCCTGGAAGGCGGTGGGGGGCAGAGGGCGCAGCAGAGGTGTGCGGCGGGCCAGGGCGGGAGGGAGCTCCGGAGGAAGGCTGCATCGAGGGGAGAAGGCTCCAGGGAGGCTTTGTGAGAGACGGGGGAGAAGCTGGGAGGCAGCTGCCAAGGAGTCGGAGCAGAAACCAGGAGAACAGAGGTAACAGGGACCCCAAGTCTCCAGGGCACCCGTGCTCCACTCCAGCACAGAGCGACTTCTAGTGCTCCTGGCCCAAGAAGAGCTCAGAGGAAGCCGAACTCCCTGCCTTGGGCAAACAAGGGGCCGGGCTTCTTGGAACCAGGCAGAAGCAGGCGGCTCTCGGGGCAGAAAGGCCCAGGCTCTGGTAGAAGACCCTGAGACACGGACGGGGGGCGGGGGGGGGAGGAAGGCACGGGGCGGGTGGACACTGCCGGGGTGACCAAGGCACAGACGATGGGATGGAGATGGGTCGATGGGGGGCCGCGAGGAGCAGCCAGTGGACAGACGGAGGACAACAGGAGACGGATGGCAATGGGGCTGGGCTGGCCGGTGCGGTGAGTGCACAAAGGACAGTGGGATGGATGGGGATGGGACACGGAGAAGATAAATGACATTGTAATTTCCACCTGAGCGTCGAGCAGCCTCTTCTTGGGTTCAGGCAGGGGCTCAGCCATGGTGGGGTGGTCCCGGCGCAGCTCCTCCTCCACCAGCATCAGCCTGAAGGGACGGGCTTCAGTGGGGTTAGTGGCGGGCACAGGCTCAGAGGCTGCCCACACAACTCCTGGCCCAGGAAGCCCCTGCCACTCCCCGGGAAAGGCTCGGGCCGCCTCTCCCGCCCTTGGCATCCCTCCACTGGCGTCACCCAGAAGACTCCTTGTCACCCGGGATCCTCACATCTCCCCGCTGAGGGAGCTTCCTGTGTGCCTCCAAGACCGCAGTCACCAGACGGCCACAGCCCTCCCACAGGGACAGCGCTGCCCCTGCCCAAGACTCTGGCTGGAGACCGGGCTTCTCTGACTCCCACGGTGAACCAGGCCAGCTCGGGTCCCTCAGCCCAGAGAGGCCTCACCCATCCTCGTCATTCCCAGCATCTCCCTGCCTTTGATGGACTCTCAAGGTCATTTCCCGTAAAGCCTCTCAATTGGAACAGTGGTTTCAGAAAAGGTTTCAGGTCAAGAACTGCTTTTCTCCTAATTAAGTCTTACTCAAAAATCTGTAACGGATCAAGATGGAGCTGGCTCTGGCTGAGTAGACCGTGGGGCCCCTGCCCCCGGCTCTCAAACTGACCCCTTGCCGGGACCTGTCCTTGGGAGCCAAATGCTTGGCAGAGCAGCTGAAGCCACTCGGGGACTCAAAGACCCTTTCTGAAGCTGGAGAGGAAGGCTCTGCCCAGGAACGGGGTGCTCAGGGGCCTCTCTGGCTACAGCTGCCTGCTTAGCTTTCGGGGCGAACCTCACAGGCTGACTTGTGAATACCCAGTGGGAGCCCCCGGTCTAGGCTTTGTCTAGGTACACTGGCATTTTCCCAGGGTTGCAGAAGTATGATCGTGACAGACCTCAGGGCTTGGTAAAAGGCGTTTGGTGCCCTCAGCAGGTTTTGCCCTCTCTGGTGACGGAAGGATGAGTGATGTCCCAGGGCAGTGGTTCCCCCAGTGTCTCCCCAGTTGGGGGGGGCGGGGGCGGGAGGAGCAGCTGGCCTGCTTGCTCCCTTGTGCCTCAGGCGCTCGAGGCTACCCTCCCCGGGCCGCCCCTCACCTGCCAATGATGCTCTTGATCTGTGAGTCCTTCTCCACCTGCTGCTGCCTCAGCCTCTTCTCACTCTGCTCCAGGCGGGCCTGATACTGCATCAGGATCTTGCTGGTCTGCTCCTCCTGGGACAGCAGCCTCCGCTCGTACTCTTCCAGCTTCCGGTTGGACATGTGCAGCCGCTCTTTCAGTGAGTGGATCTCCTCCTCGTACTCCTTCACCTGCCCGCCGGGCACACAACCCCGCACTGTGAGGGGCGCCTGCCCCGACCCCACCCGCCAGCCCAGTCCCTGTCTGCCCAGCACAGCCACTGCCTGGGCCAGGGGCACACAGCCCTCTCCCCGCCTGGTGGACACACTTGCCCGCCATGATGCTGAGGTGTCCTCAAGATGGAGCAGGGTCTCAGAGGCCACACTGAGGCGTGTCTGCGGCCCCACACATGCGTGAGAGCAGAGGAGGACCCACCCCCAAGCCGGACTCGGACACCCTGAGAAAGTGTGCCCACAGACCAACCACAAAGTGACTTCAGCCAGAGGCCAGGACGGGCATGTGGAGGAGGCACAGGAAGACAGAACACTGGGTGGGGCCTGGGGGGGGCCGTCCTACGTGGGACTCCCTCCTGGCCGTGTCCGGGGGACTGGTGCCCGAGGGAGTCCCCGCCTGAGAAATAGGAATGCCTCTCTCTCAGCCAACCCTGGCACTCTGGGGCCTGAGTGTGCAGAAGAGTCGCTTTATCTGCCCCGCTGGCTGTGGACTCCAGAGTGTGCTGCTTTCCTTTGACGGCAGCCACCCCCCAACGTGCAGCTATTTTAGTGTTTTGGAGTCGAGTCCCAGGGATCAAACTCAGGGCCTTACACATGCTAAGCACATACTCAACCACTGAACTCCGCCCCTACATACATGTAACTATGGAAGTGTTCAATCACGCTAAAACGTTTAGTTCCAAAAGTGCCACGAGCCACCTAACGGCTGCCACGATGAACACTGCGGGTCACAGCAGCGAAGGGGCCTTGACCATCCTCTAAAGAGGACACATACAGAGCCGGCCTCACTCCGGACACCAAGGGCAGATGTGTCACCCAGATGTGCAGCTCAAACACAGCCCCCTCAGCCCTCGCCCAGCTGAGAGGCTCCCACCGCTGGGGAAGCAGCTTTGGCTCTCCTGAGCAGTCCCTGGCGCAGGACTCTGGTGCCCCGGGGAACATGGCCTAAAATAAAATACACTTCCTCCCAGGTGGCCCACAGCGTTCGTAACCCGTGAAACACCGAATGGGCTTTGAGACAGGCTGAACGGGTCTGGTCTCCTACAACAGGCTGAAGGAGGCCTGCTCCAGACAGCACCAGGTCCGGTCTTTTCTTTCCCCCACAAGCCCGCCCGAGCCTGGCTGTTTCCCCTGCACTGACTGAGCCTCCCCTGCGGGTGAAGAAGAGCTGGGTCTGGGTGGCGGGGGCCACCGTACCCTGTCTAGTCGGCTCTCATCCATGGATTTCGAGTACTCCTTGAGCTTGTACTCTTCCCGCTCGATGTGGGCGCTCTCGATGTCGGCGGACAGGTGAGGCATGTTGGAGACCCAGGCCACCGTCCGCTCCGAGGCCGGCATGGTGGGGTTCAGCGTGGACGGCGTCTGAGAATGCTGAGTCGGGCAGGGCAGGCGCCCGAGAGCAGAGGGAAGGAAAGGGGGGTGCGATTGGAGGGCGAACACAGCCATCAGAGACGGAGGTCTCCGACCGTTCCCCTGCTCGGGCCCCTGTCCCCTCTGGACATGAGGGAAGGGACTGCATGCCTCGCCTGAGTGAGGGCGCTATGAGAGCAGGCATTTTTGTCTGTTCACCACCGCATCCCCAGGGCCTAAAGCGCACACAGTGCAACGCCGCCATGCCACACCCTCTACATACGCCTGCCAGCAGAGAGGAGAGCAGAGCATGCGTGGATTCAGCAGTGCCCCCCACCCACCCGGCCCTTCCCTACCACACCCCCCCTCTGCCTACCCTCGCCTACCTGCTTGGTGATGGAGGGCTTAAGCCCCCCACCCCCTCCGCCACCGCTGCCCCCGCTGCCCCCGATGCTGCCCTCCTTGCTGAGGCTCTGTTGCCGCGGACGGGCGGGGCCGTAACTGGGCTCCGGGGACTGCAGCAGGTTTCCGCTGGACGGCCTGGGTTTCTGGGCCGCGCTGACTGTCAACTGCTGGGACTTTCCTCTCTGTAGCGGAGGCGGCTGGCCCCCGCCACCACTGCCCCCGCCACCCCCGCCACTCCCCGCCCCGGGCCCCGAGGGGGCTGGCCTCTGGGGACCGATGGTGATCTGGGGAGGGGACAGCATGTGCTGCAGGTTGTCCTGGAGTGAGAGCTGCCGACGGGTGAAGTCAGTGCCCGAGGGTCCAAACTCATCACTATAGCTGTGGCTGTGCAGGATGGAGGCGGCAGGGGGCTTGGGGACCCCAGAGGAGAGGTCCTCGCTCTTGCTGTAGCCGTGGAATGGGGCGAAGGTGTCCCCTGGGGGCTCCCCACCTCGGTGGTGGTGATGGTGGTGGTGATGGTGGTGGGAGGAGGGTGGGCCGTGGCCGCCGCCCCCTGCGTGGCCTGCCGGGGGCCCTGGGCCGTCAGCCGCCATGTGGAAGAGAGGGTTCTGGAAGGAGAGGGGGATGCGCAGCTGCTGAGCAGGGACGCCATCCGTGGTGACACCCATCTGGCTGAGGCGCATGCCGGCCGCCGTGATGGATGAGCCGCTCCCCTGGGAGAGGCGTCCAGGAGGCGCGGGCCGCAGCCCCAAGGCTGCAGTCAGAGAGGCCTGGCTTGAGTGCAGCAGGTCCCCAACAGCCGCCAGGTTGGAAACACTGCTGCTGTTGAGGCGCCCGCCAGGCCCGTCGCCCTGCAGGTCCAGCATGGACACGCTCTTGTTCACACTCAGCATCTTCTGCTCTGGCTCCGTGATGTCCGAGCTGCTCGTGCAGTAGGCCGGCGAGGAGCGGGCCAGGGGCGGCCGGCTCACATAGAACAGGTCTTTCCCCCCGCCAGGTGGCGGCGGGGGCGGCTTTTCCTTGGTTGGGGACGGGATGCGAGCCATGTCCATGGAGCTGTAGGAAGGGAAGGTCAGGCCATGGGTGAGCGGTGGACCCGCGGGCAAGGGCTGAGAGCCGGCGTTGGCAGCGCTGGAGACGCAGGCAGGGAGGGCCCAGGGAGGCAGCAGAAGGGAGGGCGTGGCCTCTCCGGGAAGCGGGTGATGGGGGCAGCAGGAGGGATGAGGAGATGAGGTGCACTGCAGTGGCGAGGAGAAGAGGGCAAAGGCCAACGGAGCAGGAGTGGCAGCCGACAGGAGAGGAGGAGAGGAGGGCTGGGGAGGGGAGAGCCCCTCACCTGTTGAGGCCTCGAGCCATGAAGGACTGAAGGTCGATGGAGCTGGAGAGAGATGCAAAGAGGGGCGAGCAGACAGAGAGGAGGAGAGGTGTGGATGGATGGACGAGCCGTGGGAATGGGGGTGGGGTGGCGTCATGGAGGGGAGGTGAGCAGAGGTGTGGCACAGGGTCATTAGATAAAGGGTGAGAGCCGGGGCCGGGACGGATGCTGGGGCCTGCTCAGCTCCTGCTGTTCTTAGTGCGGCTCGTGGAGAGCCCTCCGTGCTGGTGGAGCGGGGGAGCCGCTTATTTAACAAACTGCACAGAGATACGAGCTTATTTGGCAGCCGACGCCTGAACCAACATGTGGAGGCTCAGCCCAGCCCGGGGAACGGCACGGGCAGGGCAGGGGAGAGCAGAGCTGCAGGATCCCTCGGCTTACATCTAAGCTGGGAGCTGGAGCGGCTACCGACCCTCCTGGGGCTCCACGTCTCTGCTCCCCTAGGCTTTGAAGGGCTCTCAGCCTCTCACTGTCTACCTGTTTCTTTACTGTTTCCCCTGAGAACTCACTGCCTCTTCCCTTCCTTGCAAGCCCTGGGGAGAGGCGTGTGGGGCCCAGTGAGAAGTCTCCAGCACGGCCAAGCCAGAGCTCCGGGGCACAGGCTGGGGTCGCGGGTGCTCACCTGTTGAGGTCCCGCATCATGTAGCCCTGCATCTCAGCCGATGGCCCCCGCAGCACCACAGGCTGAGGCCGGGGCCGCTCGCTCTGGCGGCTCGGCTGCCTTTGGATGTTGGGATTCCTCAGGGCCGTGCTGATGTCGTTGAGGAGCCGGGGCAGTGGGCCCAGCTTCAGGAGGGCCTCCTGGAAGGGCAAGGCTGTCACCTGGGGCCCAGTGCCCAGCCTAAGAGGGCCTTGGAAGGCAGAAACATCTGTACAGGGGTCAGTTTCTCAGGCCCCCGGCACCTTCGGGGAGCCCGGGGAGGGCCCAGGGCAGGGCGTTTACTGACCTTGCTAAGCTGGGGCAGCACCTCCCAGAGCAGGGCGTGCAGGGTGGAGAGCTCTCGGCCCAGGTCAATGTAGCCCTCGAAGCTACTGCTATTGGTCAGTGTGTCCAGGTTGGAGATCTCGTACAGGAACTGCTGCATAGAACCCCACTCCAGCTCCAGAAACTCATTCATGAAACCCAGAAAGTCCTCCTTTGAGGTAAACCTGGCCGGGGTCCGGAAGGCAGAGGTCACACACGCACAGAAAGCCTCATGCCCACCCACCGCAGGGGCTCTGGGGACTCGGGAGACCCCCGCCCCCGATTCTGTCGCCCTTGGCCCCGCCCCTGCTGGAAGCATCCCTCACTTGGAAAAGTTGGCCAGGTTCTGGATGACCTTGGCGATGAGGGTGAGGGTTCGTGAGGTCTGCTCGTCCGGGTACTCCTGCATGAGCCCAAACAGACTGGGCGACATAATGGCCGGGCAGAGGAAGCGCAGGAAGAGCGAGGCGCTGATCAGCCTGTCGGCGATGTCCTCCCGGCCCCGCTCTGCGCAGCGCAGCCGCCAAGACGCAAACACCTCCTTCAGCTCCCTCGGGAACACGCTGGGGGGAAGGGGTGGGGAGACAGAGAGAGAGAGAGAGAAAGAGAGAGACCGGGACTGAGCCCCAGAGACCCTCAGCTCCCAGGGAACATGCTGAGGGGGGTGGTAGGAGGTGAGGGCGTGGAAACAGAGGTGAGAGAGACGGGGAGGCAGGGAGCGCAGGAGGAGGGCAGGAGGCTGCTGGAAAAACGCCCGGGAGAGGGCACAGACCGATCGGGGAGAGAGAAACGGAGTGGGGAGAAGGCGAGGGCAGAGAGACACGTGGCAGAGAGACGGAGGGGTGTGTGAGAGAGACAAGGAGAGGAGGAGAAGAAAAACAGACACCAGGGAGAGACAGAGATGGGAGAGAGATGGAGGGTCACTTGAGGTACAGGGAGCTCGGACCCCCCAACTCATAGGATTCCAGGGAGATGGGGATGGACTTGCCCCAGGCATGATCCCCGGTCCCTGGAATGGCTGCGAGCTCACTCTCCCCTCCCCCCAGCTCCACTTCCGTGTCCCACTAACACCTTAAACTCGACTAGTGTAACACGGAGCCGGCTCACCATCGCCCCCACACCTACAACTGGCTCCTCCCCGACTCCCCGGGATCTGCCATTGAGGCCACCAGTCTCCCAACCCCCAGCCTCACGACCTCCACACCCCTCTCCTTTCCAAGCAAGCACGTGTCCTTCCAGAGGGCCCTCTCCGTATTTCCTGTCACCGTCCTGAGCCATTAGTCACAGCCCCCTACTCCACGCCCCCACACCTCACTCTTACTTAGCAGTTCATCTCAGGCGTCACACTTTCTGGCGCCAATACCTTTCATGGCATCCTGTGACCTGTAACGAACTTGACCTGAGGCCTTCCAGACCCTCTGTCTCCTCGCCTGTCCACACCTGTCCCCCACCACCTCCATCAGGAGCCTGTGCAACCTTCAAAGCTCCTGCGCGTTCTCTCACCCCCGCAGTGCCTGTCCCACGACCTCGGGAGCGTCTCCCTGGCCCACCTGGTGCGCCTGCACCCGCCCGTCTTCCAAACGCGGCCCAGGGTGCCTCTTCCTGGTCCGTCTCAGTCCCAGCTGCCTACTCGGGCCGACACCGCCCGGGGCTACCCTTGCTCAGCACCTTCCACGCACCACAGTGACTCTGGCTCGCTGTGCATCCCCTTTGTCCCCACTCATGCCGGCAGAGGCCCTCTGAAGGCAGGGGCCGGGCCTCTGTCTGCTCTACAACCCCCAGAACAATGCTTTGCCTGTAGCTGGTGCTTCGGTCCTCTTTGAGGATGGACAGATGGATGAACAGATGAACACACAACTGCCCCGGCCCGGCCCCCCGGCCCAGCGTCCCCAGTCTCACCAATGGGAGTTGACCACCTTGCACAGGGCCAACTCACAGCACATGCGCAGGTTGGCCTGGTGCTCGGCCAGACTGGACGCCGTGCACTTGATGGGGTCGACCTCGCAGTTCTCCTCGGATTCGTACAGAGCACGGATGAACTCCCCTGGGGGTGGGGCACAACAGGGAGGGAGTGGTCACACTCGCCAAGGGCAGGGCCAGGGGGCTGCCTGGGTTGAAGGAATCGCAGAATCAGGTGGCTGGAGTTCTGGGGTTGTGAGGAAGGGTGGGCTTGGGGTTGGGGATGGCCGCGTTCGGGGCTGGGGGGCACGGGGCAGGTTTCGTAAGAGGACCTGGGACGGGCCATACCGATAGCATCCTTGAGGTATTTCTGACCAATCAGCCTCATGTACTCTTCTATGGCTTTAGTGGCAAGCGTGTTCTCGCGGAATATGAGGTGCTCCCGCTCCATGAACCGGTCTACCTCTGACATGGCCATGTCGGAAAGGAAGTCCTGGGGGCCCGGAGAACCCACGGGTCAGCCTCCGCGTGACCCAGTCTCGGGCATCCGTCCTGTCCTCGCCACCCCAGACTAGGGCGCGGCACCCACCTTGGCCTTGCCCGTGCTCTGCAGGATGTGCACCAGCGCGCTAGCCACCTCCTCCTTGCCCTTGACGTTCAGAGCAGGCTCCAGCACCGCGCACAGCATCCGGTAGTGGTTGGTGACGTACTCCGCGAACTCTTTGTACAGCTCCATGGGCAGGATGCTCATGGTCTGGTACCGTGCCTTCAGCCGCACTGCCGGGCAGCCTCCTTTGCCCTTGCCCCCGGAGCCGCCCCCGGAGCCCCCACCCCCGCCCGAGCCCATGCCCCCGGAGCCCCCGCTGCCCGTGGGCAGGGTTACAGGGTACCACTGCTCTGTGAAGTGGCGCCCGGCCAGGGTGGCCACCGGCACAGTCACCAGGCCGACATAGCCCGCCTTGTCCTTCTTGCGCTTTTTGTCTGAGTCACGGTACAGGTGCAGCCGCAGGGCTCGGACAGCCGGCAGGTTGTTAAACTCGAAATGCTCCCCCCAGAAGACGGTGTCCCCCGAGGCCGCGCGGGGCTTGGAGGTGGTGCGTGCGTAGAGCATGTCATCCAGGCAGAGCTCGCAGTAGTACCGCTTCTTGGGGGGCAGCTCCCGGGCCTCTATGATCCACAGCTTCAGCACATTGTCTACCCGGCGGCTGTTGTCCTGGCGTGGGGCGAGGGGGGGCAGGGTGGATTAAAGGGAAGGGGCCGAGGGACAGAGACACCAAAGGAGAAGAGACGGTGAGAAAGCGGGGTCAGCACAGCAATCATGAGGTTGGGAAGGTGTCTGGGGTTGAATGGTGTCCTCCCCTGAATTCACGTCTATTCGGCACCGGTAATGTGTGACCTTATTTGGAAACAGGGTCCTTGTAGATGTAATCATGTGAAAGATGAGAGCATTCTGGGTGAGGGTGGATGTGTAATCCAATGACTGGTATCCATCATAGGGAGAGAGGTTTAAAGAGAGACGCAGAAGGAGTAGGGGGTGCTGGCATGCGCCTGTGATCCCAGCACTCTGGGAGGCTGAGGCAGGAGGAGTGCAAGTTCCAGCTCAACCTGGGCAACTTAGCAAGACCTTGTCTCAAAGTTTAAAAAAATAATAATAAAAGGCTGGGGATGTAGCTCAACATGAAGGTGCTGGGTTCAAGAGCTAGGAAGAGACTAGGAAAGGCTATCTTTAGTACTTCAGAGGGAGCGTGACCTACAGACACTTTGATTTTGGATTTCCAGGCTCCCAAACTATGAGACAGTAAATTTCTGTTGCTTCATGTAAACCCGTTTGTGGTGATGTTTTATAGCAGCCCTAGGAAATGGATACAGGACAGTGGCTCCTAACTGGACAGCAGAATAAGTCGTGAGGAAAACAGCACAACAAAACCAAATATATTAAAGCAGAATTTAGCGAGGCGAATGGTAAAGTCACGGAGAGACAGAAACTGCAAATAATAACAAAACTGCACACAAATGCAGGGTGGGTGGGGGTTGAGAGCTCGTGTGAGGGGCCTGCAGGGCCGAGGCTCCTGGGCGGGTCAGAGACCCTGCACGTGTTGCTAAGGAGCCTGGAGTTTGGACTCTGTGAGCCAGGTCAGGTCCAGCATCTTAGGTAGAGTTCTTTTCTTGTTTTTGTTTTGGGGTCTTGGAGCTCATGACCTTCCTGCTGCAGCCTCCTGAGTGCTGGGATGATGGGCATGCACCACCATGCCTGGCTTGGGATAGAGCTCTTTAAGGACACTGAGAAGCCAGGCACGGTGGTGCAGGCCTGTAATCCCAGCATCTGGGGAGGCTGAGGCAGGAAGATCATAAATTCAAGCCCAGCCTGGCAACTGGGCAACCTCACAACTTGGAGAGACTCTGTCTCGTAATTTAAAAAGGGCTGGGCAAAGGCTCAGTGCAAAAGCCCTGGGTTCAATCCCCTGCACAGCAAGGAAGAGAA
>NW_004955437.1:1958425-1965484 GCF_000276665.1 Chinchilla lanigera | reverse complement strand
AGAAGAGAAGAGAAAAAGCACAGTGAGAAACAAGAGTTCCCCTGGAGGAGGGTGACTGGAGCTACAAACCTGCTAGAAACTGGAATACAGACACTGTCTGACAGAACTGGGAGCATTTCCCCTGGGAAACAGATGCCTCGAAAAAATCCAAATGTGTAGTATCTCTGTGCCATAGTGGGAGAGAGCATCTTGTCCAAACTCATTCCCACCAGTGTGAGAGAGCGGACACCGAGGTACAGAGACTGCCTAACTGAACTCTGGGTGTCCCACAAGCAGGGGCCAGGGGAGCACCTGGCAGGTACGAGAGGGGAACACCTGCCCGCCTGCCCGCCAGGGAGCTGGGCGTCATTTCGCGGTCGGGCTTTCCACGGTAGGGAAACAGACCGTGAGGCAGGATGCAAACAATATGAAAAGAAAGAGAAAAAGAAATGAAGGATTCAGAAGACGGTCACCCCACTCACTCAGGTCCCCTCCACTTCGGTGCCCTTCTCCCCAAAGCTCCCCTCCTTTAGCCCACCACTAGGCCCCCCACTTCCCTTGCGGCTCATCCTCTGCCACGGCCCCTTCACCCCCGGTACCTTGTTGGGTTTTACTGCCCGTTGTAGATTCTCGATCCATTTGTCCCTTTCAGCTGCAGACCGACAGGCAAAGCACTTGGTTCCTGATGATGTCGTCACCTAGAGCAGGTGTGTGGGGTTGAGGGACAGGACTCCAAGGACGGGACTCTCCCCATCCCTCCCTGCTGCTCTAACCTAGGCCAGGGCACTTCCGTCTCCTTCGCACCCCCACCTGTGCTGGTTCCTCTAGGTCATGCTCCCTGCCCTCCACCATCCCTGCCCGGGAGACCCAGTACCTCAAAACAGAACTCCTGGCCCAGGATGGAGCTGTGCACTGGCTTGATAATGGAGTCTTCATCCAAGTTGAGCTCCAGGGCCTCCGCTGCACTGCTAGGGCTCAGCAAGGACTCGTGGGAGTGCGACTCCTTGAAGCTCTGCATCAGCCGGGCCCTGGCAGGTGGGGTGGCAGGGAGGGTCAGGACCCCCGTTCTCTTTACATACTCGGAGCGCTGCCTCACTGATCTTGCTCTGAACAGACTCAGATAAGCTCCCCTGACCCCCTTCGCAAGCACACAGACTCACAGGAAGAAAGCCCACCTCTCTGGGGAAGGCCACGAGAGATCTGAATGAAACCAGAACACTTTAAGAAACTCCTAAGCCGGGTGTGGTGGCGCACTCCTGTAATTCCAGGACTTGGGAGGCTGAGGCAGGAGGATCGTTGTGAGTTTGAGACCTGCCTGGGCTACAAAGTGAGCTTAAGACCAGCCTGAACTGCATAGCAAGACCCTGTCTCAAAAAGACCAAAAAACAACAACAACAACAAAAAACACTCCTCACCCTAGTCAACCCTAAGGGATTGTGAAGCCTAGGCACGCTAGAGTATCTCAGTCCAGAAATAGACCGTGGCAGAAAGGGACAGTGAGCGAAAGAAAACAAGGTGGGCCTGGGACACTTCTAGGTAGGACCTGCAGGTGACCCCAGAAATCAGAGGCCACAGCACAAGGGGAAGCACGGGAGAGAAGCAGTGGCCCGGATGATGAAACACCTGTCTGACCTCCACGTGGCACCCAAGGAGCACCTAAAACCCTTTAAGATTCCAGCTGCGAATCAATGAAAACAGAACAGACAAGCTGCAGCGGAACCAGGGCGGAGAGTGAGGGAAAAGCACAAGAAGTAAGGAAAGCTGGGGGCAGGACTGGGCCAGCTGGGCAGGAAGTGGAAAGCCGGAGTGAAGCCGGTGCTGCCGAGGGAGGGGACCAGAGGGCCTCGGGAGAGGACGGATAACGGCTGGGCAAGGAACGAGCCGGACAGGAGCAGAGCAGGAAAGGAGCGGGCTAGGGGCCGCGGAGTAGCGAGCAGGAGGGAGCGGGAGGGGGAGCTCGGGTGTGGGAGCCTCCATGGAGTTATTTATAGCAGCTCCGTCATCACAGGCTCTGGCTGCCGTCAGCGCCACGCTCCCCCGGCCCCCGCCCCCGCGGCCAGGAATACCATGCCCTCGCCCCTCCCCCCGCGGCCCCAAATCCTGCTCAGGGACCTGGGGGGGCAGGGAAAGGTGTGACTCACCTCATCCCAACCTCTGCACCTGCCCGATCCCGGGGGCGGCCAGACGTGGGGGGAAGGGAGGACAGGGTTCTCCCAGGGGAGTGCCGGGGCAAAGGGGACACCCAGAGAGGGACCCGCACAGGCAGATGCCAGGGACACAGAGCCGGAGGTCTCCTTCAGCCAGCCTCAGGGGCGGCACCCCTATTCTCCGAGGGCTGCTACTTCTGCTGCCAGTCTGTGGGTCACCCTGCACAGCTGTCCCTGCAGCCCCTTTCTCCGTCCTGCTCTGCACTGCCCCTTAGGGGTGAGGCCCCTCAGCCCTAACCTTCATCTGTTCACATGGGCCGTCCCCAGCCCTCCTCCAGCCTGCTGCCCCCATGCCTCTGCCCTCCTGTCCCTTCCACCGGCCCCACTGCCCCTTGCCTCCGGTGCCGAACACGTCCCCTCCCCGCCTCCTCCGGCCCTGTGCAGCTCCCTTGATCCTGGGCTGCAGTGCGTCCATGCCCTGCCTGCCTCGGTGGTCCTCGCTGCACCCAGCCTCCAGCTGGCTCTTCCCCCTCGGTCACCCCGACCCGCGGCACCCGGCTCCTCTCGTAGGCTCCACCCCCGCCCCCACCTACCGGTCATGGTCAGCACTTCGGAAGCGAGGCAGGATCTGGCGAAAGCTGCTGGTCCGGTCAAGTTTAGGTTGTGACTTCGTGCGTTTGATGGAGCTTTTCAGCCTTCGGCTCAGGAAGCCTTGCTGGGGGTGACAATGGGCGCGGGGTGGGTTGGGGCAGGGTCACTTCTACCCGCTCAGCCCTCAGCGGGGAGTCCTGGCAGGAGGTGGCAGGGCGGGCAGGAAAGGGGAGAGGAGCCCTGACACCAGTGTGTCTTCTTGCTCCCACGGGTGCGGCGCAAGCAAACACACAAACACACACACAGCTTGGAGAAGGTGGGAGGGCGGGTCTGAGAGGCGGGGGGTAGAGCCAAGAAGGGGGAGGCCAGAGGGGAGGGGACACGCGCGCAGGCACACAGTCCTGCCCTCCGGCCGCTTCCTCAGAAGCCCGCGGCTCCAGCTGGGGCTGGCGGGGAGGAGGCCCAGCTGAGCACATCTGGCAGCGCTTCCATTCACTCACCGAGGGCCGGAAGGGCGCAGCGGGGGCGGCCTCCATGCTGTACTGCTTCCCCCCTGGGACACTCTTCCTCCTCGAGCGACCCAAGTGGTATTCTGGAGGGGAGGAGAGGGCCCCGGAGGGAAGTTGGGGAGAGGGCGCCCCCGGCACGGGGAGCTGTCGGCCCAGGTTTCGCCCTGGCCCCGGAGCACTGCCCACCTCCCTCGGCCCTCGGCGCCGGCCTCACCTACCCCCCGGAAAGCAGCAGGAAGAGCAGCGGCGGCGGAGAGGCTGGCGGCGGGAAGGAGGGGGCAAGGAACCCGAGCCCGAGCCCCCAGAGGGGGACGGAGTGGGAGGCCTTAAGCCCATGACTGAGGGTGCAGTCAGCAGGGGTGCATGGCCAAGGGGGTCAGGGGAACCCGGGAGTAAGGACGGGAGGCTAGGGCCCGTGCCCACCCCCAGAAGGCTGGCTGGGGGAAAGCTGGGTTAAAGGTCATTGCCTGCAGGCAGGCTCTGCTCTGCTGCCCGCTGGGGACATCCTCCCCCTGCCTGCACCTCCCGGAACCCCCGTAGGTCTGGAGGCCGACCCCGGGTTGCCTCCCATGACCCCCTCCTGGGCTGGAGGGGGAGCCCCTAGAAGGCACCCAGGAGGGGTGGCAGGGCAGAAAACGGGGGCCAGAAAATCCAAGGAAGGGGCAGACAGGGGGAGGGGAGAAGGAGCCGGTTCCACGTGCACTGCAGTGGCACGGACTCAGAAGGGAACGGGCGAAAAGGGGGAGCAAAGAACGCGGGGGAGTGGGCAGGGAGTGGGCAGGATGGGCAGTGGGGGTTCTGGGGACTCCTCAAGTAAGGGTGGAAGAGGAGGGGAGGGAAGGTGAATGCGGCTGAGACTCAGCCTGCCAAGAGCCTGGAGGGATGGCAGCTCCGAGGAGGGAAGCTGAGGCTCTGCTGCCAGGGAATTTGGAGGGGCTGAAGGGGCTGGAGGAGAATGAAAGTGGGGGGATGCCAAGCTCCGGCTCCAGCTCCAGAATGGCTGCCCAGGCCTGGGCTCCCCCCTCAGCCCCACAGTCACCACTGCAGCCAATGGGGGGGCAGGTGCTGCATCAGGGGCGGGGCCACCATCTCCACGGCAACAAGAAGCTACAGGCTGGAGGGGGGGTGGACCGGAAGAGCTGCCTGTTAACCCTCTAGGTTCCAGAACAGAACCACGGAGGGCCATACTGCATTTTCACTGTACACTTCCAGAGTTGCAAATTCCCCTAGAATCAGTCCCCGGCTTCCCTTCACCTGCGAAACCCAGGTATCAGCGTCACACACAAAAATCCGGATCTCAGGGCACAAGAACCCTAGCAGTCACCCAGGAACACGTGTAGACAGCACAGAAACACACGGAGCTGTGCGGTACAGTATATCAAGACCACAACACAGAAATGAAACGAGGATCTCCATGCTTATGAGACATACACAGCCGGAGATACAGCTCAGCGGCATAAGTGCCTGCCTGGCAAACACAAGGTCCTGAGTTCAATTCCCGATACCAAAAAAAAAAAAAACCAAAAAAAAAACCAGACATACACACAACCACCAGACCCGGAGATACCGGGGAATCCAGAGACCTTAAGGCCCACACATCTCACACGCTTAGACACGGACAGCCACACGAGGGCTGCTGGTGTGGACTGATGGCCTGAGCCTCTCAAGCAGTTATGTGGACAGCACGCTGCAGAAATGGACGCCTAGCTCCGAAGGCACACGCGTGTCCCCACGCAGGGAAATGCCAGTTTACCAAGAGATGTGTGCCTGGTACACCATGCCGTGATCCCACACAACCTTCTTCCCGTTGCCAAAAGCACAAACAGCCTCCATTCACAAGAAGACTACAACCACATCCACCCTGTCTTGGGACAACCCATTTTTCACCCTGGCCCTTCCCAGTCTCCAACACCAACACCCGGGCTTGCTACCAAGGAGCAAATGGGTTATTCCTCTATTACAGGCTAAGAAGCGACTCCAAGGGTGCAGGACATCTCTTTCCCAGACACATTTCTCTGCGCTATGGCTATGGCTGCCTCTCCCTCACTTCAGGCTCAGCCATCATTTTCACACACTAGCTCCCCTAAGAAAGGCGTAAAGTCTAACTTTCCATCCACTAAAACTCTGCTCTGGAACCAAAGCATGAATAGAAGGAAAAAGAATCTGCTAATTGGCTTCCTCAGTTCTTGGAAGTAATATAACCTCACACACAGCCCCAGGAGCCAAGGTCTGTGAACTCACACAGGTACATGGAAGCTGCACACACATGCTTACAAACACTCTCACCGCTGCAGGGGAAAGAATAGCAGACACACAGAAGGGGGGGCAGAGTGACAGAAACACAGGACATCCTGTTATTAGTGGTGCACGCAGTGACATGTACAGGGAACACAGCACACAACCGTGTATGCACACAGAGCAAACCTGAAAAGCACACACTGCCAGGCTGGGTCTATGTCCCATCCCTGCACGATGTATACACGCAAGCACACGCATCACAGCCTCCTACACAGACCCGTAACACAGGCATTGTGCACACACCCACACATGTACACACCCTGTATACACAATTGCACTCACACACACAGAACAAGGACTTGGACTCCCGCCCCAGCGACGTCTCTAATCTTGCCCACCCACAGCACCCCCGTGGCCTCCATTCCCCCAAACCCCTAGCCTTCCCTTTGGCCTTGCCCTCGCCACACGGCTGGCAGCTCTCAGGGCAGCAGGAGAAAGGCTGCCAGAGAAAGATAAGGAACAGGGTTGGAACGGGACCCGAGCGGTGGGGGGCGGCACGCGGGGACACGACCTCTAGGACCCTCTGAGGACCGTCCCTGCTGAGCCAGGCCTGCAGTGAGCCGTGGGCTTCCACGTGGCCTGGCCTCCCTGTCCTCCAGGCCCGTGAGCCCCGTGCCCTCTCCCATCCCCCTCCAGGCTCACCTGAGCAAGGCCTGCTGGCTCCTGCCCTGCCCTGGCCCCAGGCCCCGCTCCCAGCCCCTCTGCCCTCCTCTGAGTGTGGCTCTCTGCTCTCCCCCCTACTCCCCCTCTCAGCCTGCTCTCCCTGGCTGTCCTCTGCTCTGGAAGCTGCTCTCCCCTGCCCTCTCCCCACTCTTCCTCTGCACCCCACTCCTTCCCTCCTGAGCTTTTCTGTCCCCACTCCCAGTCCCAGGCCGGGCCGGGCTCACACCTGCCTTCCCAAAGGTGCTTCACACACCGCAAGAGTCCCGGGGGTACACACACTCTCTCCTCTGCCACAGCACACCACCCACATCCAGACACGCCCTGGACACCCATGCTGGGGCTGACACAGATCCTCAGGCCAGTGCTGGAACACACATGCAAAGACACACACCTGCCGGCAGGGACAGACACTGCTCATGCGGCTGGCCACACATTCCTACACACGGAGGCTCCTGGGAGGTGAGCCCCAGCCAGGGGCATGCACCTCAGGGTCAGAGGTGACATGGATCAGTATGGCCACGGGCTGCCCTACGAGCCAGTACCTGGCCCAACAAGACCCTTAGGCAGAGGCAGAATAAGACAGGACACGCTTGCACACGACTCACTGCACATGTGTGCAAAAGGAACTGGGCCCTGTACAGTGCACATGGCACCGACACACAGGGGACGCGCGCAGGGACACGAACACACGCAAACACACGGGCTGCCCCCTCCATCGGGGACCCTGAGACCCCACACACCGCCGCCCCCGCGCGCTCGCAACCCTGCCCCCACGAGGCCGTGCGGACCCCCGACCTCCGATGCCCCCCTCCGGTTACCATAACTCCCCCCACTCGGAAGATGCAGCGAGAACATGCGGAGGGAGCAGCTGC
>NW_004955437.1:1950807-1958044 GCF_000276665.1 Chinchilla lanigera | reverse complement strand
CCGCCGCCGCTCCCGCCGCTGCCGCCGTTGCCCGGGCCCCGCCGCCGTTGCTAGGCGACCGCTGCTGCCGTGGCCGCCTCTGTCACGAGCCCCGTCGCCCGGAGACAGCGCGAGAGAGACGGGGGAGGGGGGCAAGGGGACCCCCAAAACTACCCGGGCCTGCCACCATTCCTCTCGAACAGGACCCCCCCCAATAAAACCGCGGAGGGAACGGGGGTTCGCGGCTCCACCCAGCAGAGGAGGAGCCCTGGATTCCAATGCCCCTCGAAGGTCCGGCGACCTCTCCCGGACTGGAAAGTCCACAGCCTCCCTCGGCCGACACCTTCGCAGATCCAATCCCCCACGGCCTCGACCACCCCCGTGCTCCCGGCACATGCTGCATGCCCTCCGCACGTTCCAGGTCCCTTTGCAGACCCCTGCCAACTAGCCACTCTCATAAGCCCTCTGGCCACATAAGTCTCCATCTGTATCTCTCTCTCCATCCATCCGTCCATCCATCCATCCATCCATCCATCCATCTCTATCATCTATCATCTATCTATCCGTCCACCCATCTACTTATCTATCATCTATCATCCATCCATCTATCTCCACTCTGGCGCCCCGCTCAACCCCTACTGAAGCCCCACACAGCGACCTCCACCTCCACATACCACCCTACCACCCTATCACCCAACGCCGAACGCAGGAGACCCATGCCAGCGACCCCAGACTGTGAGATCAGGGAACGGAAACGATGGAAAATACGTGGGCAGAGCAGCCAAGCACAGGACACACGGTAAACATGCTCTGTGAGCATGTGACCATTCTGACCTGGGCACACAGGTGGACACGCGCACACAAACTCGTGCGCCAGACATGGACAGCACAGGTACACACACACACACACACACACACACACGCATACAGATGTGACAGGCATCACAGTCTCTGTCCACCATCACCACCACCACAACCACCAGGCTTGGCCTCAGAGAGCTGTGCTACCCTACACTTCCTCACTGCCAGAGGTTTCCATGACAATGACACACATCCCTGACCACCCACCCAAGGTCCAGAGCTGGCCCCCAAGGGCCGTGAGGCCTGGACCCATCTGAAGGCGGCCGGAGGGAACCGAGGCTTGGGGACAGGCCACTGGCTAAGGGAGAAATTGGAAGTCTGGATCCCTGAGGGGGTGAGGAGCTGGTAGGAGAAAGAGGTCAGCCCGGGGCTGGAGGGATGGGGGACCCGGACCCCAGGTCCTGGGAGAGAAATGCAGAGGAAGGGGGCAGTGGCGAGGGGGTTTCCGGGACCGAGGGCGTCTCTCTGCACCTTGGCTGCAGATCTCTGTTCTCTGCCTTCATCTCCCTCACTGTTCCCATGGAAACCCTTTTAAGCGAACTTCTCAGGAAGACAAAAATCTTTTTTTAAATGACTAAAGAGGGGGGTGGGGGCCAGAAAGGGGGAGGGAGGGGAAGAGACAGATGGAGAGAGGGAGAGAGTTGGAAAGACAGACTGAGCGGAGCGCTCCGCAGACAGAAAGCGAGGCGACGGGGTCTGATGGAGGCGCTGGGGGCCGGGGAGGGACGGGGGCTCAAGAGGGGTGCAGAGAATAAGAGGGATCAGGGAGGAAAGAGAAAGGGGGCGATGCGATGCAAAAATAGAAGCAACTGATGAGAAGAAGAAAAACGGGGCAAGAAAAGAGGGAGGGGCCGCAGGCCTGAAGGTCTCGGAAGAAGAGTGGGACTGGGGGTGGGACAGAGGTCTGGGGGAGGGCAGGAACTAGGTCGCCTTCCCCAAGACGCCCGGCCGAGGCCGGGAGGGGCAGGGCAGGCGCGCGCGGACAGGAGGCTACAGATCTGAGACTATTTTTACAAGCACGGGGAAAGCAGTCAAACTTCGCTGCTGGAGAGGAAAAGGGGAGCGGAGCAGAGCAAGGACGCGCAGGGGCCTCGGACGCCGGCCGCGGCCCGCTCCGCAGCCCAGACGAGGGCGCCGTCGCCCCTGGGGATGCAGACCCGGCCCCTTGAGATGCAGACCCGGCCCCTCCGCCCCGCCCCCTGCGCCCCGCCAGGTCGCGAGCCTGCGCGGCCGCCGTACCATGCTCGCCGTGGGGCCGCCCCTCCACCGGCACGGAGACCGTGCGTCTCAGCAGTTTGTTGCGGCTGGACTCGCTCCTCCGGTCCCGGATCAGAAGCGGGTGTATCTAGGGGGTGCGGGGTGTGTCAGACCTCCCGGCCCGCGCCGTCGCTCCGGCCCCCAGCTGTCCCCGGCCCGCCCGGCCGCCCCGCGCGTCTCCCCGCGCTCACACTCGGGGTCCTCCCAGTCCTCAGCGCGCCCGCCACTCCCCGGAGCCAGCGACCTCGGGGATCCGCGTCCCCTTGACCTCCCCTTCGCCCATGCTCCTTGCTTCCCTGCCAGCCCCCACCTCCCTTGCCCCCTTCTCCTCCTCGCGCTGTCACGGGGGCAGCAGAAGCTGCATTTATAATCAGGAGCCACAGCTTGTCTCCCTCCCACGGCCCGGCTTTCGGCCAGACTGGGGCCCAACCTCCCCGCCCCCCGGAGGGCCTGGTCACCTCCCCCAACCTCGCCTCCTTCCCTCACCCCTTAACCCCCAGCCAGCCTCTTGGCTCTCTTCCCCTGGGCCTCAGCTCCGGCTGCCCTGGGCGTCTCCATCCCAACCTCCTCACCTACCAGAGCCCCAGGAGCTGGGCGCCCTACACCAGCCCCCAGCCCTGGCCCCACGGCCCATCCGGTTCCCTGTGCGCCTGCACACTCACTGTCCAGTTCCACCCACCCGTGCCCCCACTCCTGAGGCCCCTCGCGCGAGTGCCCCTGGGCTCCTCAGCGGGTCCCCACCTCTCGGTCCTGGCCTCATCACCCGGCCCACCGTCCTCCTCCATCCTCGCAGCAGCCCCTGCTCCTGTTGGTTCCGGGTCTCCTAATTCCGCCCACAGACTCCGAGTCCTTGGCCAAGGCTGATGGCCGCTAGCGCATCACTCAGCTGCTTCCCAGCGCCCCGAGCTTACTCTACCGTCCACCTCTCCCCGCAGCGTCCCCGCGTCCTCTCCTAGTTCCCTCTGCTTTACTCTGTGGGGTGAAAGCGCTCCACCCAGCCTCTCACCTGTACCCCAAGATTCTCACACACTGATCCGCCCTACCCCAGTTCCAGCCCGGCCTCACCGCGCCATCTCCAAGTTACCAAGCACATCTCCGCCTCTCTGGCTCTCCGGGGCAGCACTCCTAAAGCTCATCCTGAAATCAGCGTCCTGCTGGAGCACAGCTGGGGGGCATCTGCCCTTCTGCGTGCACCCCATTTCCTCTGATGGACCCTCTGCTGCGGACCCCACTCTCAGATCGGGACCCACACCTCTCTGGCCTTCAGGTCTCCCTACATGGCCACCCCTCCCCTACGACTCTGGTTTGTTGGCCTTCGCTCTGGCTAGTCGTCCCTGCACCCCCGCGTCCTCCCCAGAACCCCTTTCCAGCAGAAGGCTCTCAGTCCACACTGAGTGCAGTGGACCTGCCAGTGTTCATGGCCACCCATGCCAAAACCTGGCACCCTCTGCCCCTCACACTTAACCCCGGACCCCGGATCTCCTGCCTGTTCCCTGGAGCCCTCAGTCTCCCCTCCCTGCACTGTACCCCATGGTGGGGCAAGGACTGGGAGCAGGAGAGGGAAAGAAGGGTCTTGCTCAGCAGGGAGGTGCCTCTCAGGGTTGATCTAGAGGGAGATGCTGGCATTTCCCCATCCCTTCTCCATCCCTTGTGGTGCCCATCCCCTTCCCCTTTCTAGCCCGCCCCACACTGGAGGAGGTCACATCTTCACCCCAGCTCTTCAGAGCCGAGTCTCCCCAACATGGCCCTCAAGGACCCCGTGGCCACAGTGACAGAAGGACTCTCCTCCTCCCAGTGCACACTGCGCTTCCCCCCAGCCTTCCTCGAGTTTCTCAGCTCCGCTGTGGAGGCTCCCCGTCCGGTCTCCCCGGCTACCCATGGTCATTCCCCAGCCTCCCCACCCTGCTCACCTCATCCTCATCCAGCATGAGCAGCTGGTTCCCCGAGATGATGCAGAACCGAGGATTCCAACCAGGACGATCATACGGGGAATGAATGTATTGGGTTCGGTGCATAGGGGGTCCCCGTACATCTGGGGGACAGAGACACAGAAACAGTAAGGGAGGCTCTATGAATCTGGGAGCAGAGGTCTACAATGGCAAGAAGAGAGTCCACAAAATGGGAGAGGTGGGGCGGACATGGTGGTGCATCCCCGTCATCCCAGCCATTGAGAGGCTGAGGCAGGAGGATCGTTGCGAGTTTGAGACCAGCCTGAGCTACAAAGTGAGCTCAAGGCCAGCCTGAACTGCACAGTGAGACCCTGTCTCTAAAAGACAAAAAAAAGAGGGGAGCCCCATCCACCTTAAGAGGATCGCAGTTGAGGGTGCCCTCAGCAATTACAAGGGACCAGAAGATGAGCCTTTACATCTGGGGAAAAAGAAGCGAGAGGAATCACAGGAGGCGCTGAAGACCCATGAAGACTACAAAGGGGGAGACTACGGGAGGGGGAGTGTCATCATGACAGAGAGGGACATGACTGGGGACAGCGCAGGGAGAGGAACTGTCCGGCCACTTGGGGACGTGTCAAGGTGGGAGCAGCACAACTGGCAGAAGAAATAACACAGGTTGGTGGCGGGTGTCTGGGATTCTGATAGCTGCGGAAGATGGACCTAGAAGAGGACACCTAAGCTGCTGTGGGAGGGAAGGCTGTGTGTGTGTGTGTGTGTGTGTGTGTGTAAGACCACTTGGGCCATGAGATTCTGCGAGAGCTAAACATCTGGTAAAGAGGAAGTGGGGGTTACTGTTCACAGAGTCAAGAGGTCGGAGACTATCTCCCCTTCTACCTCTCCTAGGCCTGCTCTGCTCATCTTTCGTGGAAAGTTCTGGTCCTTCTGGTAGGAAGGCAAAGATGGCTTTTGTCAGCATCTATCTGGCCGTGGTGGGGCCGGGGTGAGAGAGGGCAGGAAATACCCCGTGCTTTGATGAGCAGCAACCAACCACACTGATTTCTTTCCCCATTCCATGCTCAGCAAGCACAGATTCAGTAGCCTCCTCCTCCCGCTAGTTCCCATGGACAGGGTAGAAGTCAGGCCAGAGGCTCCCAAGGCCCAGTGAGGAACCGGAGGAAGGAGGAGCAGAGGGAACAGCACATATCGGGTGACACAGGGTGCGCAAAGCTCCCGGACCACAGCAACAGGAGACCAAGGTCACCCACGCTCAGATCTGGCCTGGGGCCCCCCTTCCCCACCTTTGCGGTTCTTGCACCCTTCCCGCAGACCACCTCTCCTTCACCCTCCCCCACACGCGATCTCAGGGACACATCGGGCCAGGTCACAGGGAAGTATGAGAGAAGTCAGGCTGCCGACAGCGAAGTGATAGAAACTCGGCTCAGGGTGTCAGAGTAGAAGGTTCAGAGGAAAAAAAATCATGGGACATTTCACACGGATAATTAACGTAGCCATAACGCACAACCGGCCTTTGAGTTTCATTCCAGTGGAAAGCCCGGAGGAGTTTTGAAAAACCTAGCCTCTGTCTACAAACATGTTCCTCTGATCTGCCCAACCTGCACACCACAGCAGCATGAACCCGCGGGACATGTCTAGAAAGCGCAATACTTTCAAACTTTCACTCTCTCAAAGGCATCTCAGAGACTCAAGCCGACTGCATAGGAAGATCACTAAAACCTAAACTATGAGAGAGCAGGCACTGCACACAGACACTGCACACCCAGAGGGAAAGTCTGTGGACACACGTAAGTGTGAGGGGTGCGGGCTGCGGCTAACGGGAGCATTTCAGACTTCAGGGCCACCTTTCCCTGTGAGCAAGAAGGACACAGGAAACCTAGGAGCAGCTCTGGAAACAGGCACAAGGTGGGCAGGCAGGCGCACACACAGAGTCTGGACTTAGGAGAGAATGGTGCTGATGCTAGGACACAGGAACATGACTGATAAAGGCGGTAAATGTACTGGAATGAGACACCCCACAAGGGCTCAGATGGGGACCCCTTATAGTTCCTGTCCCAGCCATCAACCTCAGTATCTTTGCACCCTAAATCTCCAACATCCTAGGAAGTGGAGGAGACAAGGAAAGAGGGGTGGTGACAGACTGGGGTGTAAAGGGCCAGAGAGTGGGTATAGAGACCGTGACAAGACGGGAAGTGGGGTAGGAAATAGGACCAGCCGGGGGAAGGCAGATAAATAACAGCGTGGGAATAACAGAAAACAGAGAGTGCAGTGAAGTCCTAGGGGCACGGGAATACACCAGAAGAGCTCAGCAGACACGGGGCAGAGGAAACAGAAGGACCTAACAGGGGACCAAGACGCGGGGTCAAGACGAAGCAGTAGAGAGGTGGCATAGGTTTAAGGGTGCTCTCAGAGAGAAGAGCCAGAGAGGCAGGATGGATAGCAGAGAGGGGACTGATACAGGGGAAGGACGGAAGGGGGACTCATATAAGGAACGGACACCATATGGGGGGAAAGATATAGGTGATGGACAGCAGAGGAAGGGAGGGGGAATGGAAATAAGGATGGGGTGGGGGAGGGGCTTAAAAGTGGTGAAGTGAAGAAAGCAGATTAAGACCCCAGAGGCTGCATTTCACTTGTCCAGAGCCTCCAGGAGGGTTTGAGTCCCGGGCAGGATCTTAAACCGCCTCTACTCCCATTGCACAGTCCCACTTGTATCCCCCACCCCCCAAAAAGGCCCACACACACAATCCGGCCCTCCCCCTGCCCTGGCCTCCCCTCCCCCACCCTCTCCCTCTCCTCTCTTCCCTCCATCTGGACCTCCACCCCCCCACTGCCTCCCTCTCTCTCCATCTGGCCCCTTCTCTCCATCCTCCTCTTTTCCTAACCCCTTCCATTCTCTGAGCCCCCCACCGTCTTCCCCCCCGCTCTTCTTGGCTTCTGGTCTTCACCCCTATATTTTCATTTCCCCCTCTCAGTCTCTCTCCGAAGACTCTGTCTCTATCTCTCTGGTATTTTCCTCACCACTCAGCTCCCACCCCCAAATGGTTTCTGCAGCTCTTCCCCAGCCCTACCTTCCACCTCCCCACCCCTTCTGGCACCCTTTCCCCTCCGTCGCTTCTCCTCAGCCCCCTCCGAGGCCTGTGTGCTGGCCCCTCGGCCCCTTACCTGCCCCGCTCTCTCCAGCCTCCAGTCCCTCCTTCCCTCGCTCCCACCCCTGCCTTCCCGGTCCTCCCCTC
>NW_004955437.1:1942432-1950653 GCF_000276665.1 Chinchilla lanigera | reverse complement strand
AGGACATCGCGGGGATGCTCCCCCGATGGATGGAGGCGCGAGACCTGCTCATCAGGCCTGGGGGGAGGGGGCGGGGGACGGGGGAGAAAGAGAAGAGAGAAAGAGGGGGAGAGAGGGGGAGCAAGAGGAGGAGGTGGAGGAGGAGGAGGAGGAGAGACTGCGGCCCCCACCCCTCCCCAGGGGGACCCGGAGGGAGAGGGGAGAGAGCGAGCGAGCCCCCGAGTCCCACACGCCCGGACAGTGGTCCCAGACAGGCAGACCCCAGACCCTCGGAGGGAGAGACGGACCCCAGCCCCAGAGAGGATCCCTCAGCCCGCACGCTCAGCAGGTTAATCGGAGACACAGACCCCAGCTCTACAGGAAAAGAGACCTTGATTTCATAGATGAAGACCCCCGCCCCCGCCCCCCAGGAATCACGATCAGAATGTGAGAATCAGGCTCCAAAAGATTCTTAAGAGCCACAGAAATCTTAGACTTCAGACCCTGTGGTCTGATTTCAGTGATCAACACGTGAGACCTAGACTCAAAGCAAAAAGATGAAACCCAGATCAGAAAGACCAGACCTAGACCAGCTGGAACTCAGACACGGGGAGAGATCTGGGGGACCCCAAACTCAGACTCAGACACACAAAGTCCAGAGCAGGGCCAGCCAGACACCTGCTACCCTAGAGAGGGACCCAGTGACCCAAAACTCACAAAGTTTGAAAGACCCCAGAGAGTGTGAAACCATGCAGACCATGAAACACAGAATCCCCTAAGACAGCAGAAAAGGGAACTCAGTTCTGAGAAGATCCCAACACTATTTTTTGGGGGAGGGGGCTTTTTTGAGACAGGGTTTCGCTATACACTTCAAACTGGCCTTGAACTCACTTTATAGCCCAGGATGGCCTCGAACTCGCAGTGATCCTCTGCCTCAGCCTCCTGAGTGCTGGGATTACAGGTGTGCCCCACCATGTCTGGCCCCCAGCGCTAATCCCGAAGACCCCATGATGTCTCAAAGACAAATTGCAATTCCAGACAGAGACCTCAGGGACACACCACCCCAACTCCAGAAAGGTAAAAAACAAGAGAATCCTAACATCAGCCTAGGAGACTCCCAGCCACCCAGGGGCCCCAGAACTTAGGGGGTGTTGGGCAGCAGAGCCCTTTTCTCTGCTGTCTCCTCCCACTCCTCTGGCCTCTCCTTGGCCCCTCTCTGCATTTTTGGGTCACTGGATGTGCTTGGGCCCCAGGGAGGTTATGTAGGGCAGGTCCCAGCTCCTGGGGGGATGGGTTAAGGAAAGGAACCCCAAGACCAAAGGTGCCCCAGTCCTGGGCAGTGGGACAGGCAGGAGAGGGGACAGAGCTGTCACCACTCTTCTCTCCTTCCCTCCAATTCACCACTGTTTCAAGTTTCGGGTTATCAGTTCGGAGTTTTGATCAACCTGTACCCCACGTACATGGTCCTTTAGGAACGCCTTCTTCCTCTCCTACACTGCCGTGCCATGCCTGCGCCTTGGCTAGTCACTGCCCCCTACCCAGGGACAGCTGGCCTGTCAGCTCAGCCCTGTTCATTCCCATCCCAGGCACTGCTCAGCCCTAACTGCAAGGGCAGGGGGCGCTCTCTTCGCCCCCAGGTTCAGGTTTCCCAGACCCTCCCACCCCTGCAGGAAACGGGGTAGGGACTGTTGCTAGGCACATTTTGGGGCTTAAGGATGATTCCCCACTCCACAGCCTGACGCATCCTGTCTGCGGGGACTCTGGCCCCCCTCGTCCAGCGCCAGCTCTCTCGTCACGTGACCCGCAGGGCTGGCCCGCGATTGGCCTCCTCGCGACACGCCCCGAAGTTGCGCCCGCCGGAGAGGCCCGGCCCCGTCACGTGACAGGGGACCACCGCAGCGGCTCTCCTCAGCCAGCAGCCAGGCGTTTCGGAAATGGGCGTGCCATTTCCGCGCACTTCTGCAGATCTGGTTGCCGATTGGTTCATAGCCCCTCGCCCCTCCCTATTAGGAGGCGGGGCAATCTGCGCCACGTGAGCGTGTGGATTGGTTGGCTCTGGAGATTCGGGCAGGCGGGCAGTACTGTCACGTGGGTGCGCTGTTTTCTTATCACGTGGCTGCCACCCAGGTAAGAAGAGGCCGTCCTTCCTTGGTTTGGGGTCCTTTCTTGCCTAACGTGTGACCTTTGGTATCAAGCCTCCTCTCCCAGCACAGGCTGTATGAGGGGGGCGCGGGCGTCCGCAGCCCTGCTCGGCGGAGGGGTGAGTGCCCGGCCCGGCCCGCCCCGCCCCTTCCGGTCCTCCAAACCTGGACCCGCGTTCCGAATCCCGGGTGAAAACCGAGGCTTGGGCTCCGTTTCCCACGTTTCTCTACCAGTTTCAAGGACGTTTTGCTTTCGGGTGCAGGAGAGGGAGGGCCGAGCGCGGGGGTCCGGCCCGGCGAAGGCTCCCGGGGTGCGGCGTCCTGGGGTGCCTGTGGCAGAGGCCGTTTCGCCCCCGTCCCCAGGCCGCCCTGCTCCTGTCGCTCCTGTGGATGCCGGCGCTGCTGCCTGCGGCCTCCCGCCTTCTGTCGCTGCCCAGAGCCCTGCTGTCCATGGCGTCTGGAACCCCCCCGCCCCAGCCCGGCCCGGCCCCGGGCTCCGGCTACGTCCCGGGATCGGTGTCCGCAGCCTTTGTCACTTGCCCCAACGAGAAGGTCGCCAAGGAGATCGCCAGGTGGGGGCCGCGGCAAGGAGCAAGGATGGTCGGGGGTCGAGGACGGAGAAGAGGCGGCCTCCTGGGCTCCAGCGTTGCCGAGCCTGGCGCGGGGTTGCCAAAGTCGGGGTCCTGGGCGCTCTGATCGGGGCTCTCCTTCGCTTTAGGGCTGTGGTGGAGAAGCGTCTAGCAGCCTGCGTCAACCTCATCCCTCAGATCACGTCCATGTAAGTCGAGGGGCTGACTGGGAGCGGTTCTCCTCCCGGAGTGTTTGCTTCCCAACGCTCTCCCCCTTTTTCTCCCGTCTCTTCAGCTATGAGTGGAAAGGAAAGATTGAGGAAGACAGTGAGGTGCTGATGGTGAGCAGCATTCCCCTGCCCAAGCGAACACCTCCGGCCCCTCCGGCCCTGCCCCGCGTCCGAAATCACTATTGCCTTTTGCTGCAACTGTGTTTGTATTTGCCCCTTAGATGATTAAAACGCAAAGTTCACTGGTCCCAGCCTTGACAGAATTTGTCCGGTAAGAGCTTGGACAAAGATGGGCGTGTGCGCGTGTGTGGTGGGGACTTGCGTGAAGGGGGAACCTTTGGGTGTTTGTGTCACTCCTCCTTCCTGACACTTTCGCAGTTCTGTGCACCCTTACGAAGTGGCGGAGGTGATCGCATTGCCCGTGGAGCAGGGGAACCCCCCATACCTGCACTGGGTGTACCAGGTCACCAAGTCCCTTTCCGGTTCCAGCACGGCTGTGCCATGATGAGCCGTGCTGGCGCCATCCCCTCCCACTTCAGTGCCCGAGTTCTTCAGGTGACGACTGAGCCCCCAATAAATCCATCTTTGGTTTCCTCCGCCTTTTGCCTTTCTTCCTGGTGACACACGCGTATTTGGTTGGGTGAGATCACAGTGCTTCCAGCCCTGCACTCCATCCATCTTTCACAATGACTCACGGCTACTGAGCGTGTTATTTCTAGTTCTCTTTATTTCAGTCATACAGAATCCGGGATCCCTTATCATCCCCCCCCTCAGTCTCTGCACCCAGGGGTTAAATAATTTTTAAAAATATTTAAAAAGCTGTAACAAAATAACATCAAAGGAAACGGGAAGGATGAGGGGGGTCAGGAATCCTGAAGGGGGTGAAGAGCCTCTTCCCCATCCCCTCTAGATTCCAGCCTGGCAGTAGGAGAACACCCCTATCTCCAGGTACATCCCAGCTGCAGGTGAGGTCAGAGGTCAGGGTATGAAAGTGCTGGCAGGCGTGGATGGGGAGGCGCAGGGCACTGTTCAGAAGATGCCCCCTCCTCCCCACTCGACCAGGTACTGCACAGAGCCATCGGGCCGGACTCTCCGAGCGAGGACCCGGACTGGGTCCCCCCGGGACAGGTAGCCAACCCCACCTCGGACTCCTCCCCCAGTTCCCGGAGACAAACCACGGCACAGGGAAGAAGAGGGTGTTGAGCGTCTAGGAAGACCTGGGGAGGGGGCTGGGACTGAGGAAGGTGAGACAGTCATCGAGTGGGGGGCGCTTTTAGGGATGTCTGTGGGGAAGCCGATGTGAAGTTCAAGGGGTGACCTAGGGAGAGAAGGCAGTCACAGACAGATGCACACAGAGACTGGCCGGATGCAGGGCCATGTGTGGGTCAGAGAGATGCAAAGATGCTCTGAGAACAGGGAACTTGAGACCACAGAGGAGAAGAGGCATCAGGTAATGGGGGTGAGTCTCACCTGTCTGGGGGTTCACTGTCCCCAGAGGTCCCTGCGGTGCTGGCAGAAGGGTGGAAGGAGGCAAACATCCGGATGGGGCTGCTGGGGTTGGGAGGAAGGAAGTCAGGACCAGGACAGGGGAGCAAGATGGCCCCTGGGAATGGCAGAGTTCAAACATGGTGCTTCTGGTAACCACTGTCCCCAGACCACGGGGCACCAAGCATTGTCCCAGAAGTCTCTCAAACAAGGAGTGAGCAGCCAAGGACAGGAGGAAGAGAATTCCAGGCGGCGAGGTCTGGAGGAGGTCGGCAATGGAACACTGACCTGGGCAGACAGCGGGCATCTGTGGGCCGGAAGTTGTAGCCGCTGCTGCCCTGGTAGCTCTGGTTAGGGCTGGGGGGTGATGGAGACACTGAGGCCTAGGAGAAGGGGCAGAGAACTGAGAGGTCACCTCTGGTTCCTTCCCACACCCCGCCCTGCAGCCATGGGCTTCCCCTTACCCCATACCTGCAGTGCCCTCTGCAGCCGAGCCCGCTCCCTCTGCTGCCGGGACTCGGGCTGATTGCGCACTGCTGAGGATGGCCCCAGCTCCTCCGCCTGCCCCTTCTGCCTCCTCCTCAGGGGCTCTGGCTCCGGCCTCCGGCGCTTCCCCAGGGGACGTGAGACCCCTCCCCCAGGGCCCTGCCCTGAAGGGAAGCTGTAAGAGGCCTCCTTATCCCCCCAGCCCCCTCCGGACACCCCAAACACCTCCCAGACCAGTCCCTGGAAATGTCCCCCATCCTCCCTGGACCAGTGACCTGGTTGGAACTCCGTCTCCATGAGGGTGCTCCACAGGAGGGGGGGCCCGAGCATGGAGCCCAAACAAGCATTTCCTCTTCTTGATCTCCCTCCCTGAAATGAAACTGGGGCAAAGACGGCATTGATACAGGGCCGTGCTGAGAAGGGGTCACTGGGCACACCATTCTGCAGCTGCAGTCAGAGCTGGCCGGCCAGGCGGGGTGCAGCCCCTGCCCTCCCAGACTTCCAAATCTCTGTCTCACCGAATCTCTGCCGCCACCTCCTCCCTCCACTCACCGGTCTTTGTGGCTGTTAAGAGCAGAGAGGAGCTTGGAAGAACGTTCTCCCTTAGGGGTGTCTGAGAGCTGGGGGAAGAGAAGGTAAGTGGGCTCAGGCAGTAGGGATCCCCTCCCTTCCCTTCCCTCCAGCGCCCCATTCCACCCCATCCCGAGACTGGAGCCTGCACTCCCCTTACCTCGCCCAGGAGCAGACTGTCCCAGTTCTCAGAGGTGAAGGGAAGGATCTCTCGGTCAAAGTCGAAGTATTTCTTCTTACAGCAAACGCTGAGGTGATACAGGACAAGATGGGCCACGTCCACCCTGGAGAAACATTGTGTCATCAAGGCCACGGGAGCATGACCAAAGCCCGGGAGTCCAAGGTGGACAGCAGGGGCATGGAGGGTGAAGCGCTGTCCTGGGGGCGCCCCATCCGCTCACCAGCGAAGCTGCAGCCTCCGGACCTTCTCAGGGCCCCCCCGGCACACACAGCATTCAAACTCATAGAACCTGGGCGTGGGCAGGAGGGAGAGAACACACCTGGTTCGGGCGCACCAGACATGCCATGCAGGACTGGCACCCAGCACACAGACGTGGGGAAGAGGGCACAGGTGGGGGACCTGAGGATGGGGCACAGCGAGAGGGTGCCCTGACTGCCTGGTGAGCCCCCAGCTCACCTGTCCCCGTAGAGGAGGGGCTTGCTCAGACACTGGGTGCAGGCCTCGTGGAACCACTGCAGGCAGCTCCGGCACTGCAGCATCTTGAGGTTCCACCTGTGGAGACACCAGACGAGTGGCCTCCAGACCCTACCTTCCCATCGGTGCTGATCCCCGCACTGCCCTCACCCTGTCTCCCTTCCCCGGGCTCTGCCACCCCTCCGTACTCACTCCCCAGGGCCACCGCAGTAGCAGTAGCTCTGCTGCCGGTTGCTCAGGTGCCCGGCATCCCAGTCGAGCCCCTTCAGTCCGTATGGCAGCGACAGCTTCATGCCCAGCATGGCCCGGGCGTAGGGCCCCTTCTTCAGCGCACCTCCCCTCTGCAGAGCCAGAGCAGGCGGGTGCCTCAGGAGGCTGGGATCAGAGAGGACTGGGCGAGGCTGGGGTTGGAGCAGAACACTGAGGGGAACAGGTGGCGCCTTACCTTGGTGGCCATGGCAAAGACACACTGGCGGCAGACCCAGGATGCGGCCTCTGCTTCTCCAGGGGCCGGGGCCCTGGGAACGTGGCAGTCCTGGTGGTAAGCTGAGCAAAGACAGTGTTACCAGCCGCGCACTTGCTGGAGCGCAAGCCTGTGTGCGTGGCGCCAGGGTAGGGAGCTGTCATCTTGCCCATCCTATTTAACCCGCTCAACCTCCTGGGCTGGGTGCGCTAGCCTGATCTTACAAGTGGGAACTTCGGCTCCTGGGGTCTTCCCCAGAGCACATGCAGAAAAGGATGGTGTGAGCTACCTGCTGCCTGCAAAGCTCACACCACCTCATTCTACATCGGAAGGGGATGAAGCTGCAGGGTAAGGAGACTGGCCACAGTGCTGGCCTGAGGGTTAGACCAGGAGGGGGACATAAGACCAGTGCTACAGAGAAGGGCGATATCAACCTGGAAGGTCCAGAGCAAATGACCACTGAGGCAGCCTGCCCTCTCACCGTGGCGACACTTCTCACAGCTGACCAGCCGGTTCCCAGGGACCACGTTCTCAGAGCGACAGACACAGCAGAGGAGCTCCTCCCCGGGGAGGGCAGCTGCGGGGAACACGGTGTCAGGAGGCCTCCCCAAGTCCCCGTGCCCCAGAAAGCCAGGTTTCTCCTTCTTCACAGTCTCGGGGTTCTAGGGCCTCACCTGGGCTGATGTCTTTCCACAGAACCAGAAACTGGGAATCGTCCTCAAACTGGACCAGACACACCTCCCGGGTGCTGTCCACCTGGAAGGGGGGAGCGCGAGAAGAAATGGGAACCCGGTGTAGCTGAGCGGGCTGGGGAGGAGGAAAGGCCGAGAGAGCGGACGTAGAAGGTCTCACCTTCTTGATCGTTCCCAAGTACAGCAGCCCATCCGTCCACCTTGCCAGGACATCCTGCCCCTCCCAAAGTCGAGGCCTGGGGCCCGAGGTGGGAGCAGGAGAAGTGGGGTCCCAAAGAGAGGGGGCTCCAGAGCGGCTCAGCCGGGGGGGCTGCGCCATTGCATTCTGGGCGGGCCTGGCCCGCAATGGGATGGAAAAGAGGCGGTTATGAAGGCTGAGAAAGCGTCCCCATTTTCTTTGCCCATTTTTCTGTCAAGGACGAAGCATCTGCACCTCCAGCCTCCAAAGTCCCCCGACCCTGGGCTGCCCTCCCCAGCTTCCGGACTCCAGCTCTTCCAAGTCCGCTCGCTGGTCCTCTCCCACCCCGCCACCTACTTCTCCAGTTTCCTCGCTCCCAGAGCTCTCCTGGGACAGTAAACCCTGGCCTTGGGGTCTGGGGAGAAATGACGGCTGCAGAAGCAAGGGTTACGCGCAGCTACTTAGGGGCAGCACGACCGGGGTGCCCTGCTGCTGCCCAGAAATGTGAGGGAGCTGTCCTGGAGACGTTTCCCAGGGTAGGGTGGCCGGCTCCGGGGCCTGCACGTCTCGTTCAGAGCCATCCTCCCGGAGCCAGGTTATGCCAGGTCACCCTCAAACGCGGGGCTCCCTGCCCCTGGGTGACAACTTCCCCGAGCGCCCCGGAGGGGGGCGTGTCCCCGTCCCGGGCTCCACTCCCCACCACGGCGAGTCCGAGCGGGACGCGGTGGCCGCCGCCGCCCTGCCGAGCCCGGGGCGCCGAGGCTCCGCTCTCC
>NW_004955437.1:1923636-1941682 GCF_000276665.1 Chinchilla lanigera | reverse complement strand
GCACCTGGGCATGCCGGGCCCCTCCTCTGCCGGGCGGCGGCCGCGGCGGTTGGCGCTGGGGCAGGGGCGCTGCTTCCCGAGCTCTTCCCGCCCGCCCGCGTCTCCAGGGCGGTGCGAAGACGTGCGGGTTAGTACCCGAGGCGGTGACGCGCGAGCGCCAGCCAATGAGCAGCAGGCGGGCAGGGCCCGGCGGTTCGAATGGAACGGCTGGGAAGGGCGCGGGCGGCGCGGGCAAGGGCACCTGCCGGGGTGGCGGCCGGGCCCGGGAATGTGGGGGCGTCCAGACCAGGTGAGAGCGGGAGCAAAGCCCTCACCCTCACCCTGCAGAGCACATGCACAGCACAAGGCACGTCCACAGTTGTGTCCTTACGGATGTGAAAAATACCATCCTCTGGCAACTGCTAATAAAACCTTTATTTAAAGAGTAATAACCTGAGCGGGGGCGGGGGCACTATTTTTGTTTTTTTGAGACAGGGTCTCACTGCGTAGTCCAGGCTGGTCTTAAGCTCACTATGTAATACAGGCTGGCCTCAAACAGTGATCCTCCTGCCTCAGCCTCCCAAGTGCTGGGATTACAGACGAGCGCCACCAGGCCCAGCAGTGTTCTTTATTTGATAAACCGAGTACATAGTGCCCTTTACCGAACAATCCCGCAGAAATCCATCCCCTCCCAATCCAGACACACAAACACAGAGGGGCTCTGGTGCCATCTTCATTTCTTGTTGGCCTGGGCAGTACCAATAACACACTGGTTCACCTGGGGACAAGAAATCAGACAGGATTTTAGAAGCAGTTTGCAGAGGAACCGTGAGAACGGCTTTCCCAAGTTCAGGCTGGTCCCGCTGCGGTTAGTTGTTCGGCTCGGACGGAAGCCCCTCAGAAGATAGAGAAGAACAGACCTGCCGTTTCCAGCAGTTCCCTGGAGGGAGACCCCAAGTCCTGCCCCGCAGAACAGCGGAGTGCGAACGTGCACTAACGTGCACACTAATGTGCACTAATCTGGGCTCACCAGAAAATGGACCGTCCAAGTCTGGAGGAGGCAAGGAGTGAGAGGGACCTGAAACCGACATAAGAACCCCCAACACGATGGCGCATGGCTGTCACCCCAGCAGTCCAGGAAGCTGAGGCAGGAAGATCACACGTTGGAACCCAGCCTGGGAAGCTTACTGACTTGACTTAGCAAGGCGCTGTTTCCATTTTTGTAAGGGTCAGGATGTAGCTCAGTTAGAAACTCCTGTTCAATTCTGAGTATGTCCCCCCCACCAAAAAAAAAAAGACAGGGAGAGCTGGGAATGTGGCCTAGCATGTGGAAAGCCCTGGGTTTAATCCCCACCACCAAACAGAAACTTAAAAGGCCGAAAGCCCTCACACTGGCCAAAGACAGAGCAATCTAATTATCAGGAAGAATGACTGTAAAAGACTGATACGTGAAATATATATGCATCTGAGAAACTGGTATCCCCCCCCATTAAAATTCAATAGTTGTCTTTTCAGTTGCTACAATAACAACTCAGTGCTAGAATTGATAAGGAATCCTGCATCTTTCTATTATGGGTACCGAATATGAGTGACCGAATACGGGCATACCTCCTCTTATTGCACTTTATGGAGAATTTGGGTTTTTTATTGTTTTTTACAAATTGAAGGTTTGTGGCAATTCTGCATCAAGCAAGTCAGTTGGTGCCATTTTTATCACTTTTACTTTCTAGCAATAAAATATTTTTAGGTTAGGTATATACACTTTCAAGACATAATGCTATCACATACTTCACAGACAGAAAAACGTTACTAATGGAGAACTAAAATTAGAAAACAACTTTTGAGACAGGATCTCACTGTGAAGTTCAGACTGGCCTGAATTCACTATGTAGCCCAGACTGGCCTCAGACTCAGGCAGTCCTCCTGCCTTAGCCTTCAAAGTGCTGGGATTACAGGTGTGCACCACCATGCCTAGCCAAAAATAACCATTTTAAAATGAAATAGATCTGCCAGGCGTGGTGGCACACACACTCGGGAGGCTGAGGCAGGAGGATTGTTGCAAGTTCAAGGCCAGCCTAGACTATAAAGTGAGCTCAAGGCCAGCCTGAACTGCATAGCAAGACCCTGTCTCAAAAAGACAAAAAAAAAAAAAAAAAAAAAAAAAAAAAAAAAGAAAGAAATCTGGATATCACTATCACTTGTTATAATCAAGGTGGAAGTCAACTGAGTTGTTTATTTGTGTGTGTATGTATGTGGGTACCAGGAATCAAACTCAGGACCTTGTGCTTTGCCAGGCAGGCACTTGTACCACTGAGCTATATTCCCAGCCCTCAGCTGAGTTTTTTAAATGAATCATCAGGTTGATAACACCCAAATCTGATGATCATTATTTATATCATTAGCAGCAGAGCTGGGTGTGGTGTCACAAACCTGTAATCCCAGCACTTGGAGGGTGAGGCAGGAGGATGGTTGTGAGTTCAAGGCCAGCCTGAAACTGTATTGTGAGACCCTGTCTTAAAAAAAACAAAATCAAACACAAAAAGTAGGAAGTAGAACTAGTCAGGTGCAGTGGCCCATGCCTGTGACCCCTGAGGAAGGAGGACTGTTGCGAGTTACGAGCAGCCTGGAATACACAGCAAGACCCTGTCTCAACACACACCAAAAAAGTACACAACTAGGTATTAGGTGCTTTCTGATGAGACATGATATGCAACTGCAAGGTCCTGAGTTCGATTCCCAGTACCAAAAGAAAAAAAAGACATCATATGAAGTGTACCACACCATCTACTAAGTTTTTTTGCCAAGAAATTTGAACTAGAATTTAAACTTTAACCAAACTCCTCAATCTAACTACGAGATAACAAAAAGTATGAGGGACAGAAGGACGTGACCAGTGAAAACCTAGACTATGGTATACTCAATGGGAGAAATGACCTTATTTCTTCAACAAATACTGAAAAGTAGAGAGGGTCTATAATCAGTCAATTAAAATAAACTTGAGATACTCCAACCAAATGAAGTGGCCCTTGCTTACATCTTGGGTTCGGGTTTGAACGAACAATGTAAAACGGTCCTGAGAGAACTGGGTGAAACTTAACTGGATTTAGGGGGCAGGAAGTGCATGATACACACTGTTGCCATAACGTTAACACGAAGTTGGGCTCAGTGGTGGGGTGCACAAAGCCTTGGCTTCAACCCCCAAGGCCAAAATAAAAATAAATGAAGTGTCGGGGGCCCAGCACCCCGGCACTGCCCATTTCATAGAGCTTTCCAGATCACAGGGTGAGCCTGAGCAGAGGGTTTGAGCAGAGGCAGCACGGAAGCTGAGGCAGCTGCCGCCCCCAGCAGCAGCAGCATGGGATGGGATAGACCAGATCAGGATCTGGAGGCAAGATCCATGGATGGTCCCACCCTCAGGAAAGGGGAGACCAAGGGGCCCCCCACACATGTACAGCGGCAGGTGTCAGGAAACTTTCTGACTTGCTTAAACCCAGGGGAAGGAGTGCTAAATCTCCTTGGGAATTCAAGGCCATAGGCTGAGCCTTGGGGATGTGAAGCCTGAGCTCCCTCTCTGGGGTGCTCCAGACAGCCCTGTGCACCTCCTTTGTTCTAGCTTTCACTTCATAGAGCATCTGCCTAGGAAGTGAGACGTCATGGAAAGACAGATGCTGTGAGTGCACGGGGTTAGTCCCGGGGCCTTGTTTCTAACAGTACAGGGTGGAAACAGCGCAAGTGTCCAGCAGGGGGAACTGGTGGATAGACTTTGGTGTGTGTACCTAAGAATCCCAGGCAAACCTAAAAGTAATGTGCTGGTCAGGAGTGCTGATGGGGTGCGGCCCTGGGCTGTCCCCCACTCCCGATACTGGGGATCAAACCCAGAGCCTTTGCCCTGAGCTACATTCCCAGTCATGCTTTACTTTATTTTGAGAAAGGTCTTACTTGACACTAAGTTGCCCCGGCGGCGCTGAATTTGCAATCCTCCTGCCTCAACTTCCCAGAGCTCTGGGATTACAGACATGCAACCCCATACCCGGCTCTTGGGGCTGTTTCACTGAACACAACAAACAGGTACAGAAATACATGTCCACATATGTACACAGGAGGAGAATAAGCACATCCATCTAGCTTGTTTTGTGATGTATCATTCTGACCATGTAGCCACCTGTTTTTTCATTAATTCAAAAATCAGTAATTCATGGAGTCAGGTGGTTTACTGTGGTGGTACAAGCCTGTAATCCCAGCTGTTGGTGAGGCCGAGACAAGACGACTGTAAATCTGAAGCCAGCCCGCACAACTTAGCAAGACCTTGTCTCAAAGGTAAAAAAGGGCCAGGGGGATGTAGCTTAGTGTGACAATTGGGGTCCATGCCCAGTACCACACACACAAAGGACCCAGCTGGGTAGTGCCAGGTGCCTGGCAGGTATAAACCCTTTCTGGGGAAATGTGCCCCGGCCGAGAGGAGGAAATTGCTGGGGCACAGATGCCTGTCACCACAGGAGGCTCCACAGGGCCTCGGCTAGGTGGCAGACGCACCTTGGAGGCAAAGCGCAGAGAGTTGAGAGACTCGGAGACGTTGTCCTCAAGCGGGGAGATGTTCACGAACATGAGCCTGTGGAGAGACCGTGTCCGTGCTCAGCTAAGCGCCGCCTGCACAGCTCCCGCCCGTCCCCCCCCCCCCAGCTCCGCTCACTCACATCTTGGCGCTGCCACCCAGAGAGTTCTGCAGCAGGTAGGTGAGCTTGCTGTTCCGGTAAGGAACGTGGGGCTCCTGGGGGTTTGGGGGTGCAGACTGTGAGGGTGGCCCAAGGCTCTGCACAGCCCACCAGAGCCTCCCTCCCCGCCCTTCCCACCTTGTTGCTCAGGGCCATGATGACCAGCCCAAGGGTGGACAGGCTGCTGTTGATGGCCTGTGTCTCCCGCAGGCGGTCCCGCTCCCCGGGGCCCAGGGTGAGGCTGGAGTCGAGCCGCTCGCTCCCAGCCAGGTCCACGAGGTTGAGAGGGGCCCCACACTGCAGGCCCCGGGCAGCGTGCTCCCCTGAAATCTGCAGCTGGAACACGCTGTGGCTGCGGGACGACCGCTCGTTCTGGGCTGTGCGGGCCACGGCCCGGTTCTGGTGGGCCAGCTGAAGCAGGGCCCTCACCTGGAGAGGGGAAGAGCAGACAGCAAGTCCCACGTAAGGTCCCATGCGGCAGCAAGTACGTCAGCCGCTGGCCGCATGCAGTGGCCAGGCTGTCCTCAGGCCCACCCTCCCTCCTCCAGTCCTCTCCTTTCTCCGCCCACCCCAGCTATCCACCGCCCACGTCCCCCCACTGTCCAGTTCCAGGGACCACGGTTCCACACCTCTCTCTCACAGGAGACAGGGACGTAGCGGGCATTGGTGACAGTAAGCTCCTCGCTGCCTGGTCCTGCCCGGCGGATCTCGCACTCGCCTCCTTGGCCCTTCCGGGACCCAGTGGCTAGCAGGTCACGGACAGTCTCATTGTAGATCTCTACATAGCTTGCCACAAAGCTGTAAGTCCAGCCTTGGCCACTCATCTCCTCAGCCACAGAGAAGAGATGCCGCAGGGCCCGAGGGATCAGCCCCTCCAACTGGGGGTCTCCCGCAGGCCCACCCTCCATTGTGAAGGTCTTGCCACTTCCTGTCTGGCCATAGGCAAAGATGCATACTGGGTACCCATCCAGAGCCGACTGGACAAGCATGGCGATCTCTTCAAACACTTCCTCCTGCCTACTTTCCGGTGGGAACACCCGGTCAAAGGAGAAGTCGTGACGGCTAGGTGGGGCTGGAGCCCCAGTCAGGGTCCCACGCCGATCATCAGAGCGGGAGAGGCTAAGGCGGGTGGGGACATCAGAGGGCCCTCCAGGCCCGGGGGGAAACAAGAGGAAGCCAGGGGATGGGTTGGGCTCTCCTGCAAGAACGGGGCGGACCCGGCAGAATACCCGGATGTTGCCCTTGAGTTCCTGCAGCTGGTTGTGAAGTCGCCGGCGCTCCATCTCTAGCCCATGGAGACGGTCTCCTCGCTCAGTCAGTAAGGCTGCCTGGGCTGTAGTCTCCTGGCGCAGAGATGCTACCTCCGCCTGGCTGCTCGACAACGCTGCTTCTGATGCCTGCAGCCTCCTCTGCCCAGAGTGGAACAGAGTGAGACGCAATCAACAAACCATGTCGCTAAGACGAAGCATGAGTAACGGGGGGACCCGGCCCCAAGGCCTTCACAGTCAGGTAAAGAGCAATACGAAAACAGAGCAAAGCTAGGGAGGTAGGTTAGTGGTAGAGCACCTGCTCATTAGCATGTGTGGGCCCCAGTACTGCAAAAGCGAAAGAAAAAGGAAAAAGAAAATCAATACTAGGCTAGAAAGACTATGGGTTTATCAAGAGGGGCAGCAGGGAGATGCTGTCTAGGCTGAGGCCCATGCAGGGAAGGCTGGGCTGCAGAAAGGTTCCAGGACGGGGGAGCACACATGCAAAGGGCCAGAAGGGAAGCTGAGTTCTGAGAGTCTGCATGTCATTCAGTCTCACTGGAGTCCTCCAAGGAGTGCAGTGGACATTGGGGGAGTGTGTCACAGCGGTTGTGACTGGGCTGGCCGCGGAGGAATTAGAGGGAGAGGGAAGGGCGGGCTGGGGAGACAGCAGGAGCACAGAGGAGGCACAGGAAGGAGGCAGAAAGTGAGCCAGGGCCAGGAGTGGCTTGGGGAGGGGCTGGAGGGAGGACAGAGGCTCCTGCTGGAGACCAGCACTCTGGGGCTTTGAACCCAAGAAGCGTGAGGGGAACCCAGCAGCAGGGGGCAGGTGCTCTGCTAGGAAAGGGAGGCCGGCGCCTCACCTCCTGCTGTTCCAGTCGGGAGGTCAGTGTCTTCCGCTCCTCCTGCAGCTCCAGCTGTTCCTTCTGGAGCACGTGCACCAAGACCTCCTGCGTGCCCAGCTGTTCTTCCAGCTGCAGGACTCGGGCCCTCAGACTCCCCAGCTCCTGCTGGTCCTGCTCCGCCTGGGCCTGAACCCGGGCCAACTCCCCCTCCAGGCTGTGGCGCTCCACCCCCAGGGCACTGGCCTGCTGCTGGGACTCTCGGAGCTGGTCCCGCAGCTGCTGGTTCTCCTGGCCCAGCGTTTGCACCTTCTCTCGGCAGCGTTTCAGCTCTGCGTTGAGGTCACACAACTGACCCTTTAAGTCCCAGCCGGGACGTTTGCTGGGTTTCTTGGCTGCCACCACAGGAGGAGCCGTGGATGCTGACGGGCACAGAGACGAACAAGGTCTGCAGCCCTCGCTTTCCAGCCCTGCTCCATGCCGCACGCTGCATGCACCGCCTTCCCCTCCCGAAGGCCAAGAGACAGGCAGCTTTCCTGGGCACTCACCCCTGACTCTTCCCCACCCCTGCGGTCACCCAGCAGTCATGTCTGCCACCTACCGGCAGGCTTCTGGGCAGGAACGGTGGGCACTGGCCTCTGATTCTTCAGTGCTGAGGGATTGAGCTGACATAAGACGACAGAACCAGCGTCCCTCCCCCGCCACCTTCTCCCTCCACACAGCCCGGAAGCCTCCTCAGCAGCCGCTGTTACCTGTGGCTGGGGGGCACGGTCCTGTCTTCCTGGGAAATCTTTGAGCTGCAGAGATGGGGAGAGGGGCGGTAGAAAAGTAACCCCTAGGTGGCACAGCCTGGCTGAGCCAGGAGCAGGAGGAGTTTTTTGTTTTGGCTTTTTTCTTTATGTTTTTTTGGAGACAGTGTCTTACTACGTAGTCCAGGCTGTCCTTGAACTCACAATCTTCCCGCCTCAGCCTGCAAGAGGGCTGAGATTACCGGCACGCACCACCACGCCCAGCTAGCAAGGTGCTTTTTCTAGGGACTGGAAATAAAGGTAACTTCCTTTGTCCCCTAAGTCTGGCCAGCTCTCACTGACATCCCTCTTACAACCAGACCGAGAAGTAAGTTAGAGAGCAGTAAGTAAAATGAGGAGGGAGGCAGGACTGTGTGTGAAAGGACACTATCATTTGTAGGAGAAAAGTCGGAGATGACGTCCATGTTAGCCTGAATACAGTTTCCCTAGACGAGCTGGATGTGGGGGTGCACACTTGTAATCCTAGCACTGGGGAGGCTGAGGCAGGAGGATCAAGTTCAGGGTCAGCCTGGGCTATACAGTGAATCTGCCCCCCAGCCTCGCCCAAAAGAACCTCCCTAGACTGTTCAGTTTCCTCTGGAAAGGGGAACTAGGTGGCTAGGGAACAAGGACAAGAAGGAAACGTCCCCACGTAACGCTCTGTGCACCTTTGGGATTTTGAGCCAAGAGCGATACTATTACCTATTCAAAAACACTACAGCTGAAAGAGCAAGCAGGCGAGCATGGCGCTGCCCCGCACCCCTCCCGTCTCCCGAGCCCACCTGCAGTCTGCCCTTGGCTCTGTGATACTGTGCCGAGCGCTGGTGCTCTTGGGCGCAAGGTGTCCATCTTGGGTGCTGGGCCCAGGCCTCGAGTCCGCTTCTGGGGAGAGATGGGGACGGGGTCCACTCACCCTCCTCTCACAGCTGCTCCGCACACACCCCCTCCCCGTGCCCGCCCGACTCACCTTCGCAGGCTCCAAGGCGGTCTCCATCTGCTCCGGCCCCCTCTTGAGCCTGCTTCCCGAGAGAGGAAGTCTGGAGGGGGCCTTGATCAGGCGCGTCTTCGGCGCTATGTTTGCCTTCACTTCCGTCAGCGGGGACCTCTGATGGGAACGAGAACTTCAAGATGATGCCCAGGCGCCCCAGGAAACCTCCTTTCGGCCCCACCCCAGCATTCATCCTCAGCATCACCTCAAGGAGCACCGAGTCCCGTTTGTGCCCAGCCAGGCAGCGTGGGTAGGAACGGAGCCCAACTTGAAGGCAGGGGCAACCTCTAAGGGAAAACGGACCTGGAACTTGAGCTACCTTTTTGGGTAGGATGAAAACAAGAGACACTCTCACACTCTCTAGAAAGCAGGCCTCTGATGTGCACCGTGTGGCTGGGAAACCAGCAGCCCTTTCAGCAGGAGCTGAGGTTTAATGAGTGGAGAGCGGAGGAAGGGCCAGGCCTCGGGAGGGCGGGAGGCGCAGCCACACCGACAGGGTGCGCTGGAAATGCTTTACCTCCACCAGCCCTGTCCTCCTACAGAGGCTGCCCAGGAGGTGTGAGATTAACTCCACCCTGCAGTGAGGACAGGAAGGCGCCGGGGCCAGGGCCATCAGCAAATAAGCAGCAGCCAGAGGGTTAGCCATGGTGGCACATGGCTGTGACCCCAGCACTCAGGAGGCTGAGGCAGGAGGATCGACGGGAGGTTGAGGCCAGCCTGGGCTACATAGTGAGTTCAAGGGTAGCCTGGACTGCACAGTGAGTTGAGCCCTGTCACACAAAAACACCAAAATCAAAAAAAAAGGCAGCGAGAATCTGGAGAGTCTGGTTCTGGAAGCCACGTTTTCCTTTCTTCCTTTTGTGGTAGTGGGAACTCAACCTAGGGCGTCTGCACTGAGCTACATCCTCAGCCCTCACCCCAATTTATTTCAAGACAGGCTCTAAGTTCCCCAGGCAGGGTCCAAACTTGTGACCCTCCTGCCTCAGCCTCCCAGGATACTGGAATTATAGGTGTGTGCCACCATGCCCAGCCGGGGGCCATATGTTTCAGCAGATCAGAGTGCTTTGTGAGGTTTTGATGCCAAGTGATAGAGGACTTTACGCTTCATCCCTGCAGGCTGTGAAGGGCCAGTTACCACTTCTGATCATCCGTGTCAATAAGAGTCAGTTATAAAGCATAGCAATGGCTTGTCTGGTGGGCTAACTGGCACGGGAGACTAGGAGGCAGCGCCCAGTGTGCCTACACCGCAGAGGTGTGAGAGAGAGAGGGTGGGAAGGGGGACCCGCTCCTTCGGGGGCCTCACTCAGTGCTGAGGTGGTCTCATTGATGTGCTGCTCTGATCTAGGTGACCCACCAGCCCAAGGGTCTCCAGAGAGCCCCGGACCTTCCTCACCAACACCAGGAGGCTCAGACGGGCAGGTGCCAGAGAGCCCTTCTTCAGCTGTGGTGGAGTCTTCAGGGTGACACTCCTTGAGCTGGCGGGGTGCGCTCAGGCCGAGGACGAGCACCCCAGTATGAAGCGATAAATGACCAAGTTCTGTTCATCTGCACGCGTGGGCTGTGCGCGGGAAGCGGGCAGATCAGGGGCAGATGACGGAGGGAAGAGACTGGGAAGATGAGGGGCGGGTCCCGTGAGACCAGGGCCGGGCGGCTGGCTGCTGGCTGGGGAGGAGACCGGTTTTGGGGCTGACCACCGCAGGAGGAAGGGCTGCTTGCAGTTTCTTTCTAAACTTCCTTCGAGACAGGGTCTCACTGAGTGTTCTGGGCTGCCCTGGGATTCATGATCCTCCTGCCTACCCCTCCTGAGTGCTGGCATTACAGGCCTGCGCCACCGTGCACAGCTTCTTACATTTTTATTTTAAAAATTATGGTAAGATTGGAGGTGTAGCTCAGTGGTAGAGCACTTGCCTAATATGCAGAAGGCCCTGGCTTTGGAAAAAAAATGTAGCTTCAAATACTGTAGGAGTACCTGAAGGGCTGGTTTACATGAGATGCTAAGTTTCAACTGGGAAAGGGATTTGAGCAATCTGTGGTAAGATTGTAAGTAAGATATATTCAAGAACGTTCAGTGAGCCTTACTGCAGAGAAAACTATGAAACAGCCCCATGCCCTGTTGTTTCATTTATGTCTTTTATGTAAGAACCTGTTGTGTTCATGACTGTATAACCAAAGCGTCCAGCATAACGTCTGCTACAAGGTATGATGCTTTTTGAAGGCATGAAATCAAATGTCCTGTTTTTGGCCCATTAGCCTGGCTGTTCATCTGTGTGTATGATGATTAACTTTGTAAGGACTTACAAGATAAATAAATGAATTTGATGCTGGCAAAAAAGGGGCGGTGGAGGAAAGAGCTGGGGGGAAGGAAGTGAGATGTGTTATGTGCGTGACCCAACCTCCCACAATGAGTGCAATCATGATGTACTGCAAAAATGTACAAATAAAAATTTAAAAAATTTAAAAAGGAAGTAAATGTCCATCGATAGAGGAATATTCCATTGCAGTACATCCAAACTATTCAAATAAGAGAGGGAAAAAGGAGATGGCATTTTCACGTTACTGGTTTTTTTTCTTCCCTACCTGTAGGAATGTGCACAGAATGCTAATTTTAAGTAATCAAATATATTATTAAAATTAAATTTTTATTAAGTATTCTAACATCAACCACTAAAATTTTTATAGCAGTAGGTCTTTACTATCACAGTAGATCTACTATAAAGCTACCCCTCAGAACTTATACCTAAATAAAAGTATGTTCAAAGGTTTGTCAACTCACAAGAGTGCAGTATTTTTTTCAATAAAACTAGACACGATGATCTCCAACTTTCCAGAACAAGAAACATAAGCCCTAACCTGCTGCATGAGTATATAGCCATCCAGCCCCTCCTACAACAGGTGATCAAGAAGCACGCCTGTAATCCCAGCACTCGGGAGGCTGAGGCAGGGGGATTGTTGGGAGTTGGAGACCAGCCTGAGCCACAAAGTGTGCTCAAGGCCAGCCTGAACTGCATATTGAGACCCTGTCTCAAAAAAAGACAAAAAAAAACAAAACAAAACAAAAAACAGTTGTGAAGTGCTCTTTGGTGTCTTTATAGGACGTGATAAAAAATACAGTCAGTACTGATTCCAAGCACCACCCAACAGTAAGGCAGGCTTGTAAAAACATGGCGGTGTGTCCTTAGCTACCTTATTCAGACCCCCCTTGTGACTTCCGGCTCTTCTCCAAAGTCAGAATGATCACGAAAAGTAAATGTTTTGAATCGCTTCAGGATACTGAGGCAGCCTTGACAGCGGAACTAAGACTCTCAGGGAAGGCTGCAGGAGTGCGTGAGGAGTGACAAGGGCAATGGGACAGGCGTATTTGAAACGAGGGGGGGGGGTTTGTAGTGGGGTTAATGGCAATGCGTCTTTTACTGCAGTAAGTTTTTGGTTTGTTTTTTTTTTTCAGACAGGGTCTCACAGTTCAGGCTGGCCTTCAACTAACTATGTAGCCCAGGCTGGCCTCAAACTCATAGTGATCCTCCTGTCTCAGCCTCCCAAGTGTTGGGACGGCAGGTGTGAGCCACCACGCCCAGCATGCAATACATTTTTTTTTTTAAATTAGAAAACATGTTATTAGTACATTTGTAGTACATAGAGGTTTCATCAATCATGGGGAGTTGGGACATCTGCATAACACATTTTAATTCTTTTTACATCCTTCTCCCTACCTCAATTATACAAAAATTAATATTCGCCATATTTTCCAATCACATTTCATACGTCCACTTACCACCAGGTCTCAGGTGGATGCTGCTCCTAGACGAACCCTTCAAGTGCCCTGCATCTGATGCCTCCTAAGCCAAGTCTCTCCGGACTGTCCTTTCCCTGCAACGCCTGCGCTTCTCCCTTGCTACCCTCTGCAGCAAAGCTCCTCAGCCGCAGGCTGTAGAGCATCCATGCCTCCTCCGCTCTCCTGATTCGCCTCTAGTCGGGTTCACGCCCACCTTGCACCCACCTGCTGCTCGAGTGTCCGATGACTTCCTGTGGCTAACTCAGTTCCTCATCTCCATGGCTCTTGACCCACCAAGCAGCACTTGATGCAATCGATCGCCCTCTGCCACAACACTCTGTTCACTTAGCTTTCCAGAGCCGACTCCTTGGCTGTCCTACCCTGCTGGCGGGTGCCCTCATCTCCAGCTGTGCGGATGTCTTTCTGTGGCGTCCACACTCCCCATCCTCGCCCACAGCTACAAGTATCACGGATATGCTGACAGCTCTCAATTTTCTTTGTTTTTTTTACATTGCCAACAGATTTATTTTTTAAAGGAATGGATTAAGAGGAAAAAACACATGGGGCACAGAAGTATGGAATGGAAAATAAACACAAATGTAAGCTGTTTTGCTAAATGTTTTATAACCACAACAAACGAGTACAGAGAACACCCTGTACCCAACACAGAAAAGGTCCAGAGAGCGAGGTGCTCCTTAGCCAGGCCGAGGACTTGCGTCTGTGTTGGGAATTTAGGCCGCAGCCCTTGGTTTTGGATGGATGCCGGGGTTTGTGGCACAATCCATGCTTTTAACTGGATCTGAACAGAAGAACGGGCACTTGGCCCAGCTAGAACTAGCTGAAGTGTTGGGTTTCATGTGTCACGGTGCAGTGGCCAGTGGGGTTGTACTTCTTGTCAAACTCCTCGATGTGGGCCCCCATGTCCTTTTTTATGTTATATTTCTCCAGTGCCTGAGTAGCGCCCTGCACAAATCCTGGGTCACTTCTGACATGTCTGCATTTTTGGTCACTGCCTTTGGGTAGCACAGGGTCACTATGGAGCAGGGGCGGGCTGACAGGCCAGGACAGAGATGCTCGAGAGCTCTCAAATTTCTGTCTCCTGCCCAGACCTCAGTTTTTCTACCTCATTTGATAATAACTTTATCTTTCAGTTGCACAAGCCAAACAACCCAGAGTCCTCCCTCTCTTTTTCCCCAGCCTTGGGATTGAATCCAGGGTCTTTGCAGTGAGCTACATTCCCACTCTCCCCACCACCCCTTTTTTACTTTGATATAGCATCTCAGTAAATTGCCCAAGCTGGCCTCAAACTTGTAATCCTCCTGCCTCAGCCTCCCAGAGTGCTGGTGTTACAGCCATCTACTACCACATTTGGTCTCTGTCTCTCTCTCTTTTTCTTGGAGACAGGATCTTGCTATGCAGTTCAGGCTAGCTTTGAATGTCCTACGTAGGCCAAGCTGATCTTGAACTACAGCTTCTCTCTTAGATAGATCTCACCTGTCAGCAAAGCATGGCCGACTCTACCTTCAAGACATATTCAAAATCCAGAGTCAGGTGTGCATTACAGGTGTAATCCAGGCACTCAGGATCAGCCTGGGTTATGTGCAACCTCAAGGCCCTGTCCCCACCCACCCAAAAGCGAAAGATCCAGAACCTAACTATTTGGTGCTACTTCTTCCACTGCTGCCACCCTGTCCGAGGCACCACCATGTGTCACCTAGATTATCACACTCCAGTGGTTCTCACCACTGGGGGTTAAAATCACCCAGGTGACATTTAATGGTATCTTTTTAGAAATTATAAGATCAGGGCAGAAAATGAAATTGAAACAAACCAAATACAACGAAACAATGAGTCAAAGAGCTGGTTCTTTGAAATAATAAATAAAATATAGACCAAAAAAAAAAAGGAAAGACAATAAAAAGACCCTGGTGTGGGTCTTTTATCTACATCTGTATTCCTAGCCCTTGGGAGACTGAGGCAGGATTTCCATGAGTTCCAGGCCAGCCTGGGCTACACAGTGAGTTCAAAGCTAGCCTGAACTACACAGTGAGACCCTGTCTCAAACAAAACAAAACAAAACACCACCAAAAAAGAAAATAAAAAAACCCCAAGTCATGTAATGCAATTACAAATGAAAAGGGTGAAATGACAATGGACACCTCAGAAATCTAGAAGATAGTAACTACTTTGAAAACCTGTACTTTGGTAACTGAAGAATATGAACGACATGGATAAATTCCTGAATACATGCAGATTACCAAAACTGAACCGGAATAATGAATAACAGGCAATGAAATTGAAGTACTAATAAAAAACCTAAGTACTAGGAAAAGCCACTGAATTCTACAAGAACTTCAGGGAAGATCTAACATCAGTACTCCTCAGAGTCTTTAAGGGAGCTGAAAGGGCAGGTGTACTGCTAGAATCACTCCTGGAAGTTAGTATGGCCCAGATTTCAAAACCAGGAAAGGACCCGGTAAAAAACTACAGGCCAACCTCTTCAATGAGCATAGATGCAAAAGCCCTCAATAAGATACCGGCAAACAGAATGCAACAAATCATCAAGAAGGTCATACGTCAGCCACATAATCTTTGTCCCAAGGGTGGTTCAACACATGCAAATCAACAAACATACCACACAAACAGAAAAAAGGACAAAAACCACACAGTCATCTCAACAGACACAGAAAAAACATTTAGCAAAATCTAATATCCATTCATGATAAAAACCCTGAAGAAAATAGGTATAGAGGACCTTATTTCAACACAATAAAAGCCATTTGTAACGAAGCTACTATCAACATCATATTAAATTGGAAAAAGCTAAAAACTTTCCCTCTAAGTTGGGAATAGGCCCACGTGTGGTAGCACACACCTGTAATTTCAAAGTTGGGAGGCTGAGGAAGGAAGATCATCATCCTCCAAGGTCAGCCTGGGCTACATACTTCAAGGCCAGCTGAACTACACAGTGAAACCCTGTCTCAAAAAAACAAATAAATAAATAAAAATAAAATCAGGAACAAGACAAGGATATGCCCACTATCACCATTCCTGTTCAATGTAGTACTTGAAAGATTAGCCAGAGCAATCAGCCAAGAGAGGAAAAAAAAATAATGAAAGGATATGTATAAGAAAGGAAGAAGTCAAATTATCATTTGCAGGTGACATGACCTTCTGCACAGAAGACTCAAAAAATTCCACCAAAAGACTCCTAGAATAACCAAATTCAGCAGTGTAGTACAGTACAAAACACAAAAATCAACAGGTCCCTGTACACCAACAATGAACTCAATAAGAAAGAAATTAGGAAAATAATACCATTCACAATAGCATAAACAAAAATTAAATACCTAGGAATTAACCTAACCAAGGAAGTTAAAAACCTCTACAATGAAAAACACAGTACTCTAAAAAAGGAGATAGAAGAGGATGTGAGAAAATAGAAATAACTGGGTGTAGTGGCACATGCCTGTAATCCCAGCAATCAGGAGGCTGAGGCAGGAAAATCCCAATGAGTTTGAGGCCAGTTTGGCCTACATAGGTAGAGCCTGTCTCAACCTCCCCCCACCACAAAAAAAAAAAAGGCAACACAAACAGATACTTCTCAAAAGTACACACAGTCAATAAATACCTGGAATATGTTCACATCTCTGGCCATTACAGAAATGCAAATTAAATAACACTGAGTTTCCATCTTACTCCAAAAAAAAAAGGCCATCATCAAGAAATCAAATAATAACAAATGTTGGTGAGGATGTGGGAAAAAAGGACCATTCTACATTGTTGGTGGAAATATAAACCAGTATGACCACTATGGAGATTCCTCAAAAGATGAAAATTGAAGTTTTATTTGGCCCAGCTATTTCCCGTTAGGTATCTTCCTGAAAAGAGTTAAAGACACCATATTACAGTGACTCGTGTACTCATGTTACAGCAGCACAACCAACTCCTAATAGCTAAAGGTAGAAGCAGGCTGTATGTCCATCAACAGATGAGTGGATTAAACATGTGCTATTTACACACAATGGAGTACTACTCTGTTATATAGGATAAGTTCGAGTCATTTGTAGGAAAATGGATGCACCTTGAGACCATAATTTTAAGTGAAATAAATCAAGACACACAAGCTTAAATAACACACAGTTTCTCTTATATGAGAATATAAAGAAAAAAACATAAAGAGCAAATTAAGGTTGATCATAAACAAGGAGATAGGCCTTTTGCACATGAGAAGAACAGAGATGGAGGGTGGAGGAAGGAGAAGTAAAAAGAATTAAGATGTGTTATCTACCTGGCCTAGCTCACACAATGAATGTAATTATTACTGCAAACATGGACCAATAAAAATTTTTAAAATTTTTAAAATGTAAGTTGAGAAAATCTGCTACTAACAGATCACCTGGTTCCCACCCTTCCCTGCCCCTTCACAGCCTAGCAGCTGTGCAGCCTCCACTGAAGCCCATGTAGACAGAGCTGGGCACGGTGGGACATGCCTGTCCCCCCGCACTCGGGGACGCACAGGCAGGAGGACGGCAGGTTCACACCCAGCAAGTGCGACTTGGCAAGAACCTGCCTCAGAAAATAAAACAGGCCTGGGGATGCAGCTCAGTGAGAAGATCCCAGGTTCAACTCCCAGTATAGCCGGATGCAGCTCAGTGAGAAGATCCCAGGTTCAACCCCCACTATAGCCGGAAGATAAAACAAACAGGTCGAAGTGCTCACACTGGGTCCCGCAAGAAGCAAACTGCAGTCAGCAAGCCCGATCCTCAGCACTGATTTCCACCCGTACCTTCCCCCCTTGCTCGCTCCGTTCCAATCACTCTGGCGGCCTTGCCGCTGCTCTGGTCGATCGCCTCTGCCCCGAATGCCCTGCGCCGCCCTCCGTGCCCACTGGCACCCTGGGCCTCGGTCTGCAGGTCTTTGTCCATCCTGGACTTTCCCACGGGGGTAGCTGCAACCACCCTATTTAACAGGCTCCCGCGCCAGCGGGCCTCTTCCCTCCTAACCGGCGTGAGCGCTTCCTTTCCTCCACAGAACTCACTGCTCCCTCGTAGTTACACAATTTCCTCACTACGTTTATTGTCAGTCTCCCCCGCGGAGTGACAGCGCCCCACAGACGTCTGGGGTGTGTACGGTTCACAGCTGCACCCTAAGAACCCGTCACTGTGCCTGGCACACAGCAGCTCAGTATTTGGTGGGTAAATCGAAAAAGGCTTCCCCTGGGTTCCACGGTCACGTGACAACGCAGGCCGCTCGCCCACAAAGCCTCGCAGTTCAGGCTGGGTCTTGGCTTTGCGTGGACCTCAGCGTGGAAGTCTAGTAAACAGAGGATCAGACGGGGGTGGGGGGCTCTGCTGGCCCCAGCGCTCGGCACGCGGTCGCCGTCACACCCAGCTGTCACCCCTGGAGAGGGGCTCTGCAGAAGGTCACCAGTGGGCTCCAGGCCAGCCGCGGCCCCACTGTGCCGCGATCGCTAGGGGACTCGGGCAAGGAGAAGGAACGAGGAGCCCTTCGGCCCGATCACCCCAGCCCCGCGCCCTCCGCTGCACCCCAGCGCACAGAGGAGACCCGCAGGGATGCGGGCGCAGACACCACTTCGCAAAGGCAGGGGTCGTCTCGGAACGCTCCCCTCCGGCGCGCGCACGGGGAGCTTCCGAAACGGGCCGCCCCGGAGACGCCGGCCGCGGAGACCCGAGGCGGGGCGGGCGGGCGGCCTGGCCT
>NW_004955437.1:1903687-1923536 GCF_000276665.1 Chinchilla lanigera | reverse complement strand
GCCCTGCACTCACCTGCCGCTCCATGGCCGCCTCGGCCGCACACACGCGGGAGTGCAAGACGGGGGACGGGGCCGGGCTGTCAGGACCGCGCGCCCGCCGGCCGGCGACACGCAGCACGCGCACTCCCGCCTCGGGCGGCCGCCAGCCCTTGTCACACTACACCCGCCACTTTTGAATTTCAACGGCCGCCTCCCAGGCTCACCGCGCTCCGCACGCAGAGGCCAATCGTCGCCGTCGCCACGACCAAAGGCCAATCGCAGAGCCCTCCGCCACCCGAGGCCACACCCGCGCGGCCGGCACCGCCTCTTTCCGGTTTCGCGGGCGGGGACGGGAGAGCAGCGGTCCCACTTCCGGTCCCGCTTTTCCCTCCAGCCTCCCTCGCTCTAGCTTTCCGTGCGCTGGACTTCCGCTCGGCTCGCCGCCGCTCTTACGTCAGAGAATGCGCGGAAGACGCCGCACCAACGTAACTGGCTGAGTGCTAAACGTAACTGGGGCGGAGGCAGAGGGGCTGGCCAATGCCGGAAGGAACTACGCATGCGCAAACCTGGACCCTTGCCGGGCGAGAAGCGAAGCGTACACCTCCTAGCGGCTGCGGCGGTGAGCGCACGCGTTATCCCTGAGCAGGTCGTCGTGACCTGGGCTCCAGCGCGGCCTCTGCTGGCCTGGTTGAACCGGTGCTGGCAGTGGCAGCTGCGGCGGTCATTCTGTCATTTCTCAAGTTTAGGGACCAACTTGGAGCCCCAGGGAACAGGAAGTTTCTCTGCAGTCCCTTCTCACGCGTCCTCTGCGACCCTGGGCACTGCCGCTGGTGCTGGAGAACTGCTGGCTTCTCGAAGCTTGGGCTTACTGCTTCTGCTTGTGCAATACTACATGCTTTTCGGACTGGACGTGCATCATCTCGTTTACCAGTGGCAAAAATTCACTGAGGACTGCTGGACGGACGTGGTGGTGCACGCCTATAATCCCAGCCTTCGGGAGACTGAGGCAGGAGGCTCGTTGGGTGTTCGAGGCCAGCCTGGGCTACAAAATGAGTTCAAAGTCAGCCTGAACTGCATAGTGAGACCCTGTCTCAAAAAGACAAAAAAGAAATAAAGGGAGAGAGCCGGACTTGATGAGCACGACTGTAGTTCCAGCACTCGGGGGAGGCTGAGGCAGAAGGATCCCCATGAGTTCTCAAAAAACAAAAGAGGAGAAAGAGGAGGAGGAGAAGGGGAAGGAGAAGAAAAGGGGGGAACCTGGAGAAGAACATTCAGTGGATGGGTAAGAAGGAAAACTTGAGGAGAAATAGCAAATGACATTTATCAAAGCTAGACAGATGTCAGATTAGGAGAAATAGGGACCCATTACACATTAAAGGGGGAACATTTTTTTTTAAAGACGGCATCTTGCCGTACAGTTTAGACTGGCCGTGAACTCTCTTTAGAATATTTCTATTGATGAGTCAATTTTAATTTTATGAGTTTTATTATATTAAATAATGTTTAACAGGAAAAATATCGCAAAAATAAAGTATTGTATTTTTAATATTTATTGAGCGTTTATAAAAAAGCATCAAAAATGTCAACATCAACTGGTTTTAGGTGTACAAAATCTAAAACAGAACAACAGAAATAAATTCTTATGTGACCTACAATGAAATTACCAATAGCATGCTACAAAAAAAAATAACCTTTACTTCAATTATCACATCTAAGGCAGCCTTTGCACATGATAACCTCACAATCCATATCCACATATCACTTACACTGAGAGCACATGTGTTTTGCTTTCCTGGCCTTTTTTGTAGGATATACTTTTTTTTTGTCTTGACATTTCATGGTCTTGCTGTTTTGTCATGAAGTTCTTATTATATTATGAATGTGTAGTTAACATGAACATAAAATATTAATAATATAAAGTATTAAATTTATTAATTAGTTTAAAGTTTTAATGGGCCAGGGATATAGCTCAGTGGCACAAGCGCCTGCCTGGCAAGTGCAAGATCCTGAGTTCAATTCCTGGTACCAAAACAAATGAACAAACAAGAAATTTTTAAAATGTATTGCACATTTAAAATAAACATCAATATTTTCACATCAGCTGTGTACTTGCTTACACAATCTAAGAGATGACATCAGAAATAAAAACCTACACAAACTACAATGCAAACACAAACAAAAGTCCTCCACAGAGGGCCAGGGATATAGATCAGTGGCCCAACCGCCTGCCTGGCAAATGCAAGGTCCCGAGTTCGATTCCCAGTACCAAAAAAAATAAAAATAAAAATAAAAAAGTCCTCCACAGAAATAATGTTTGCTTCAACTGCTGCACCCAAGGCAGTCCTCAGACATGACAACTACATGCTCCATGCACACATCTCACGTACCCTGACAGCACATGTGCTTAGCTTTCCTATGTGGCAGTCTTGTCACCGCTCTTCCTATTTTGTCAGGAGCTTCCTACTACATTGTACAACAAGCACTTAGCAGGGAATAAGATATCAATAAAATAAAATATCACATGTGCTTAGAATAGACATCAACATTTTCACATCAGCTGTGTACTTGCTTACAAAACCTAAGAGAGAACATCACAAATAAAAACCTATGTGAGGGCTGGGGGTTTAGCTCAGCGGCAAAGCGCTTGCCTGGCAAGCGCAAGGTCATGAGTTCGGTTCCTGGTACAGGAGAAAAACAAAACAAAACAAAAAAAAACCCTATGTGAAATACAATGTAAACACAAACAAAAGGCTACCACAAAATGACCTTTGCTGCAGCTGTCACACTCACACATGACGGCTACATGTTCCAGGGCCACGTCTCACTTTCACTGACAGCATGCATGTTTTGTTTTCCTGCCCTTTCTTGTAGGGCGCGGTTGACATCTTTTTGGTTTCCCTGTTGTCACAGTAGGTCTTCGGGATCCTGCACCTTCCTACTCACTTGTCAGCTCGCCAGAAACATTTTGTTTTTCCTCTGCTGTAAATGATCTCTTATGAGTTCCAGTCCCAATCCTCTAAGAAAATTTCTCTGTGGTATTTTGCACTTATTATTTTCTTTGTAAACTATCAAACTATTTATGCCACATATGTTTAGACTGTTTTTTGTTTTTTGTTTTTTTTTTTGTACTGGGAATCGAACTCATGACCTCAGGATTGCCAAGTAAGCACTTATGCCACTGAGCTATATCCCCGGCCTGCCACATATGTTTAGGATCGAGTAAAACACAACCATTGGCCGCCAATGCTTTGTATTTTGAGTGACGTCATAGGTGCTACATAACTCAGCAGCAACATCTACTCTGCCTTTCATTTTATTGTAGAAAGTTTCCTTCTCTGGCTTCCGTTTTGCTGAGGTTTCCTTATCAATATTTCCTTCACGGTTCAATGTTGACATCAGCAATACCAGTTTTTCGTCTTGTTTTGTTGTATTTTTTTGTTTGTCTTTTTGAGACAGGGTCTCACTATGCAGTTCAGGCTGGCCTTGAGCTCATTTTGTATCCCAGGCTGGTCTGGAACTCACAAGGATCCTCCCGCCTCAGCCTCCCAAGTGCTGGGATTACAGGTGTGCACCACCACACCTAGCAACCAGTTTGTTTTTCTTTGCCATATATGGGGCCAATGTAAATTTTTTTCTGAAATCCAAAGATTGTACTGTGCAATTCTCTGTTTTGAAGTCGTAACCAAAAAAAGAAAGAAACTGCAACATGTCATTTGGAATTTCTGCTTTGTTTCTGTGTACAGTTCCTGTGCTTGTTAACTTGTGCTCTGTTAGGAAATGTGACATCAATTAGAAATTAGAAAACCATTTCTTCTTTTGAAGACAGGGTCTTACTATGTAGTTCAGGCTGGCCTTCAACTCACTATGTAACTGAGGGTGGCCTCAAACTCATGGTAATTCTTTTCCCCAGTCTCCTCCAACTTGTGGCAATTCTCCTACCTGAGCCTCCTGTGTGCTATGATTACATGTGTGCCCCACCATTTCTGGCTTGGTAAACTAATTGTTGAATGCTACATTCTGATTAGTTTGGGAGCTGGGGGCAACAAATCTGTTCACAACATCATTTGGTTTATTACTATATGAATAAGGACCTGATGGCTGAGTTCCAGGAAAAATGCCTAAAATAAAAGCACAAAAGTCTTTGCATCACCAGGTATGGTGGCACACATCTGTAATCCCAGCACTTGGGAGGCTGAGGCAGGAGGATCACTGCGAGTTCCAGACCAGCCTGGGCTGCAAAGCGAGCTCAGGACCAGCCTGAGTTCAAGAGCGAGATCCTGTCTCAAAAAGACCAAAAAAAAAAAAAGTCTTTGCATCTAAAAAGGCATAAATTTTTAATCCATGTTTTGGCCTATCACTTTCCATAAGTCTTTTACATTTCTGCTATCACTATGATAAATCCCCTGCTAAATACAGCATACTTATGATGCTTTCAGTTCGGCTAGTGAGGTGTCATAATAAATACATTTTTTAATATGGCTATTGGTGCATGCAGAATGTTTTACTTCTATTTCAACCTTTGTGTATTTCACAACATTTTAAAATATTTCGTCTGTTACAGTTTCTAACACTGAATGACTGTGCTGGCGTTCTGTTCAATACATTTCACCCTTGCCAACACCCTCACTATATTTTCAGACCTAGTTCTAACATTGCATTGTTCTATTCTTATACTTTTTTGGGGGGTACTAGGAATTGAACTCAGCCCTCAAGCTTGCCAGCAGGCACTGTGCCAGTGAGCTATAACCCAAGCCCTTAAATTGTTCCATTTGGTTGTGTGACAATTTTGAAATATTGCGATTCATCAAATATGTACTCACATCTCTGTTTTCTTTGTCATCTGAATCACGGAGGTCTGCATTCTGTGTGTCTGTATCAGTCTGTTCTTGCTCCATTTCACTGTCACAGAAACTTTGGCTCACATGGCCAATGTCAAAGTCATCATTCATCATCATCACCATCCATACCCTCTTCTGTTATAAACATATATGCATTTCACCATAATGGATCATTCCCATCGTCCATGCATGAATAATCTGACGATTCACGTTTGACTTCCTCCAAAACTTGCAAATCTGATTTTTTATGTGCCATTGAACCAAATCAGCCTACTTCTACCAGAAAAATCTAAAGAAAACTTTGTAAAAAACAAATCCTAGGGTGGTGTGGGTGTATTATACCCTCTGTGATGCTCAGGTAAACGTACACCAGACCTGTTAGATGAAGCATCATGTCATTGAAAATCCTGATTTGACACTTTTGCACTCAAGCTCACACTTAGCCTTTCATCATACCAAGTGGGTAAACACAAAGATTGCTTCTTGTATCCCTCAGACAAAGGTACTGGGACCTAGTCTACTGCCAGCTACTATCATGCTAAGGTAAGATCTTACAGTAGAAAAGTAAGGGATTTGTTGGTTGAATCCAACGTTATGTCCTGCCGTTATTCATCTCAAGTTGACTGTACCTGTTATATGAAGTTTCGTCAGTTTACCAACCATATGTTGATAATTCACTGTCTGTGATCTCACTGACCTTGTTATAACACAATCATGCACAGTGTAAGAACATTTCAGTCAATAACTGACCGTATATATGATGGTGGTCCCATAAGATTACAGTGGAAGGCCTGGAGATGTAGCTCAGTAGTAGAGCATTTGACTAGCACCAGGCCTTGGGTTGAGCCCCCAATTCCAAAATCAATCTATTAATCACTGAATAAAAAGGTACAGTGGAGCCAGGTACAGGGGCACACGACTGTAATGTGCCAACCACTTGGAAGGCTGAGGCAGGAGGATTGCTGAGAGTTTGAACCCAGCCTGGGCTACGTGAGCTCAAGGCTCGACTGCACTACATAGGAAGACCCTGTCTCAAAAACCCAAGACGTAAATAAATAATAAATAAGAGAGTAAAGGACTGAGGATGTAGCTCAGTGGTAGTGCACTTGCCTAGCAGGAGACCCTGGCTTCCACTCCCAGCACAACACACACACACACACACACACACACACACACACACACACACACATGCATACACAAAGTAAGACAACTGGTCAAAATGCAAAACTTTTTCACTATGTATTCAAGTGTCGTGTGATATGATTATAACACTAGGTGTGATTTTTCTTCAGGGCCTTGCATATGCCTGTCCTCTACCACTTAACTATATATTTCATCCCTAAAACATATTTTTTTAGTCTTTCTTTCTTTTTTTTTTTTTTTGTACCAGGGATTGGACTCGGGGCCAGGCAGGCACTGTGCTGCTGAGCTACATCCCCCAGCCTCTACAATATATATATATTTTTTTCAGACAGGGAAGCACTAAGTTGTTAAACTACCCAAGCTGGGCTCTGACTTTTGATCTTCCTTACCCAGCCTCCCAGAGCCTTGGGACTACAGGCATTTACCACCACACAGAGTTCTAAGAAATATTTTCAAAAGGTTTCTTGAAACCAAAGAGTGAGTATCTCTCAGCCCAGTGATATCAGTTGAGATGTTTCTGGGAATACAAGGTCAAGTGGGGGACGATGGAAAATTTCTGCTTCTGTTTTTCTACCCAAAGACTAGTCGGGGCTTTTTAGTTCATGTAGTACTTATTTCCCCAGTGACTCCAGTTCTTGGAGAGATAAGAGAGCTCCTGCCTTTAATTCCAAACAGATGGCTGGAGATTCTTTTGCCCTCTCACTCTCTGCCCGCTGCTCTCCCTAATTATCCTAATGCAGCTCAAGGCACGGACTGGAATAAACAGGATGGGAGGCAAATGGGGCTGAGAACGCTGGAGTGACAATGAGCTCGAGGGCACTTTTTTTTCTTGCAGTGGTGGGGATTGAACCCAGGGCCTTGCACATGCTGGGCAAGGGCTCTACCACTAAGCTACATTCTCTGCTCCACCGGAAGGTAATTTCTAAGCATGTGCGGGTATCATGATGTTCTAGTACTGTAACAGGGCTGATGCAAGGCCCTGAAGTGTTTTATGATACAAAATTTCTGATCCAGTTTTGGAAATAACTGTTCATTTAAGTGGACCAAAGTTTGTGTTAGAAGAATGAAATGTGCTTTCCTATAATTTCTGTAATTTCTCTGATAGGAAATAGAAGATTTTAAATAAAAAAAGGACTTCCGGGCAGATGGTGGAGTGCTGGTGAACAGCAGAAAAAGAGCCTGTCTTGAGATTTGGTGTCCAGACATGGGAATTTAGTAACGTGAGGAAGAGAAGAAGGAGGGAGGTGGGTTCCCAGGACCCAGCAAGGATCTTGCCAGGCATGATGGTGCACGCCTGTAATCCCAGCACTCAGGAGGCTGAGGCGGGAGGATTGTTGCAAATTCAAGACCAGCCCGGGCTACAAAGTTATCTCAAGGCCAGCCTGCACTGCATAGCTAGACCCTATCTCAAAAAGACAAAAAGAAGAAGAAGAAGAAGGAACAGGAGGAGAAGGAGGAGAAGAAGAAGAAATATAGCAGTATACAGTTTTTATTTTGTAAACACCAATGTATTAAACTTGCTATACAGGGGCTTGGAGAAGAAATATAAATAAATACATACATACAGACAGACAGACAGACCCTGAGGATCAATGGACAGGTTAGAAGATGCAGAAACAACTCCAAACACACTCAGCTACCTTATTTTTGACAAAGGAGCTAAACATCTTCACTGGAAGAAAGATAGCCTCTTTAACAGGGAGCTCTGGAAAAATTGATTTTCCACATATTGGTGTAAGCAGTGACTTTATGAACAAAATCCTGATTACACAGGAACTAGCACAATCAACAATTGGGATGTCATCTTTTTTTTTTTTTTTTTTTTTTTTGGTTTTTCTCCGGTACCAGGAACCGAACTCACGACCTTGCGCTTGCCAGGCAGGCGCTTTTGCCGCTGAGCTAAATCCCCAGCCCCTGGGATGTCATCTTATTAGAAAGATTTTTGCACAGCAAAAGAAACCACAAATAGAGTGAAGAGACAACCCACAGTGTGGGAAATTTTTTTTACCAGCTGTTCCTCTGACAAAGGACTAGTATCTGGACTATACAAATAACTCAAAAAAAAAATCAGACCTCCCCAAATTTAAAGACTCAACCTGAAATGAATAGGCACTTCTCAGATGAAGAAGTAGAAATGACAAATAAACACATGAGCTGGGTATGGTTGCACATCTGTAATCCCAGCATCTGGGAGGCTGAGGCAGGAGGATTGCTGCAAGCTCGTGGTCAGCCTGGGCTACATAGTCAGTTCAGGGGCAGCCTGAACTATATAGTAAGACCCTGTCTCAAAAAACAAAAACAAAAATGAACAAGTAAATGAACAAAATATATATATATATACATATATATGAAAATAATGTTCAACATCACTGGTCATTCAAGAGATGCAAATTAAAACAATGCTGAGATTCCATTTCACCCCAGCAAGAATGGCTATTATCAAGAAATCAACCAATAGCAAATACTGGGGAGGGGGAGGAGAGAGGGAGGGGAGGAGGAGGGAGGGAGAAGGGGAGGAAGCAAGGGAAAGAAAAAGCGAACAGAAGAAAAAAATGGAAACAAAACCTTTGTAAATAAGGAGGGGAAGAGGGGCTGAAGGGAGGGGAGGGGAATGGGACAAAATGAAGTGAGACGTATCATGTGCAGGTACAAACTCCTGATGGTGAATGTGACCACTATGTTTATCTAAAACGTACCCACAAAAAAGTCCAAAAGGGAAGAAGAAGATAGAACTGGAAGGGAGGGAGGAGGAGAGGGGAGGGGAAATGAAAAAGAATTAACATGTGGTACGGACATGTGCTATGTACACACCCCACCTCCCCATGATGCATGTAATCACTATGTGCGGCAAACGTGTCCTAATAGGAAAATTTTACACTGGGAATAGAAGTACATGCCTCTAATAGCAGCACTCAGGAGGCTGAGGCAGGAGGATCGCTGCTGATTCAAGGGCAGCCTAGGCTACATGTGAGATCCTGTCTCAAACAAGCTTTTCAGATAAATAAAAAATGTGTACACACATCCCCTGCTCCCAGATCTCTGTCTTGTGATGCGGAAATCTCTATCTCTGCTGTGTCCAGGGCCCGTTGTCAGGGACATCACTCAGAATGACCACACCGTCCATCTGTCTGGACTGGCCTCCTAGGAGACAGCACGTGTAAGGTGTAGGATTAGTCCACGAAGCAATCTTCTTGTCAAAGTCTAGAGAAGCCAAGCGTAGGGAGTGGGTGAAGCTGGAAATCAGTCACAGGTCAGGGGCCAAGGCAAAGCCAGCCTCGAGAACACAGAAAGCTCCTGGAGCCATGTAAGCAAGCTGTTCCGGCTTGCAAACGTGTTGCTAGGCAGAGAGGTTGACACTGACATCAACCTCCCGCATGTACGAATAAACCCTGTACAGTCCTTGGGCAGTTCCTTTCCTCCCATCAGGAGAGAGAGGGCTCCACCAGACCTCCGCTTTTGTCTCTTATGTTTATTTCTTCATCCTCTCGCAGTTTTTCCTCTGGAAACGTCAAGAGCCATGCTGGTTCGTGCCAGCCATGTCTTTAATGGTGCTCTGTAGCGTAGAGGACCCCTCAGATGATTCTCCTTGAGGGAGGAGCAATTGTCTCCATTTTGGCTGAGCCGGATCCTGCTTCCACGTATTGATATGGACAGAGCTGGTTAGGACTTTCCCTTATCCCTTCAATTGGTTTAAGCAATGCATATCGGTCCAGCCGATGTGCTGATGGTAGTCTTTGAAGATAGACAGCATGTTTCCCCGGACCCCTGTTGTTCCCTTGTGTGAGGCAGGATGGGGCAGGGTGAAGAGCCAGTGCTCCATGCTGTGGGCTGTGATCCAGATCGAGCCTTGAGATAGAGGCTGTGACTTCCTGGGGCTTGAAAGATTACACATCAAGGCTGAAGCACCGACCCCAAAACACTAGATACTATCTCAGTTGTGTCATGCAGACTACTCTTCCTGTAGATCCTTCTCTCTGCCTTTGCAGAGGTGATTTCAGGCCTCCTGCCTAGCCCAGCTCACGGCACTCACCTACTTCCCACCACTCTCACAGTCACTCATCCTCCAGCCACTCCCTTCTTCACAAATAAAACCTGGGAGGGGCTGGGGATATAGCTCAGTGGCAAAAGCGCCTGCCTGGCAAGTGCAAGGTCGTGAGTTCGATCCCCAGTACCGCAAAAAAAAAAAGAAGAAAGGAGAAAGAATACACACATACACACACACACACAATAAGATAATTGTACTACTAATTCTTGGGGGCTGGGGATTTAAGTTAGCGGCACAGCGCCTGCCTGGCAAACGCAAGGTCATGAGTTCGATTCCCAGTACCGGAAAAAAAATAAAATAAAATAAAACCTGGGTTCGGCCCTCGGTGGGGCCTTTGTTCCGGATGGCCATCGTTGTGGCTGGACTTAGGACCCCTTGGCTCCCATAACTACAAATAAGCCTTAGTGTCCGTATTTTCACCATGGGTTGCACCGGAAGTGGTAGATTGGAATTAACCTGCTAGGATTCCAATAACTTTTCCACGGGATTACAAATACAAACTTCCTGGACTGAGACGAGGACCGGGAAGGGCTCTCTATACCATAAAACTATTTTCCTTTCTGTGATCACTGTGCTTGGAAAAATTAGTCATAAAAATGGGAAAAGTCACCACCCATAATAACACCGTGCTTCATGTTTATGCAGGATGCAAACTCAGTGTAAGAAGCACTTGTCGTGGACCCAGCGTCTGCAGCCAATGCTCTGTGAAGGGGCCACGCTGTGCTGGAGGCTGGGAATTACAACAGGAGATGGGAAAGACATGGGCCTCCCTCCTCTGAAATCCTTACTCTGAATAGTATAGTGAGCAGACAGGCACGGTACAACTGCCGGAGACTGCATTAGCTTTCTGTTGCTGTGATAGACAACTTAGATAATCGATTTAAAGGGAAGAAAGGGCTAGGCATAGTGGCACATGCTTGTTATCCCAGCACTCGGGAGGCTGAGGCAGGAGAATCACCATGAGCTTGAGGTTAGGCTGAACTACACAGGGAGCTCAAGGCCAGCCTGAACTACATAGCAAGACCTTGTCTCAAACCAAAACTCAAACCAAAACCAAAACTATAACCAAACCAAATAGCAAACCCAAATCCAAACCCAAACAACCACAAAAAATTAAAAGGAGGTAGGGTAGCTGGGTGTGATGCCACACATCTGTGATCCCAGCACTCAAGAGGCTGAGGCAGGAGAATTGTGAGTTTGAGACCAGCCTGAGTTTCATAGTGAGTTCAAGGCCAGCTTGGACAACATAGCAAAACCCCATCTTAAAAAATAAAAAAGTGTTGGGGATGTAGCTCAGCAGCAGTACAGCACCTGCCTGGCAAGCATAAGATCCTGAGTTCGATTCCTGGTACAAAAACATAATAATGAAATACAATAATAATAAAATAAAATAGTTTTATTTTGATTGATGGTTTCAGAGGTTTTAGTCCAGTCCACAACGGGTCATCCCTGTTGCTTTGGGCCTGTAGCTGCACAGGTCCTGACGAGGGAAACACCAAGCAGAGGTCAGAGGGAGCCTGGGCCTGGGTTCCAACATCCCCTTCAAGGCCACGCCCCTAGTGACCTCACTTCCGCCCTCTAGGCCCCGCCTCCTAGACGTCCCACTGCCTCTCAGCTGCACACAAACCCTTTAGCGCGTGGGCTTTCAGGGGACATTTCAGTTCCAAACCATACCAGGGACGGTGTGTGCAAAATGATCAGGACAGTCCCATCCACCATGTGTATCCCCGGCCAGCAGCAGGCCAGAGCCAGGCTCCTCAGCGTGTGGAAGGACAGGGGGCTGGAGCACAGAACAGTGTGGGAGCATAGGGGTGGAAAGCCGAGGGGGCAAACACGCTTCACCTGGGACCAAAGAAAAAGGTAGCAGAGGGCAGAGTATGACCCCCCGATCCCTAGAGCCCTAGCTACCTGGGTGGCTGAGGATGATTGTTATGTGTTTTGAGACCAGCCTGGGCTACATAGTGAGCTTGAGGTCAGCCTGAACTGCATAGCAAGACCCTGTCTCAAGAAAAACAAAACAAAACAAAACAAAAAACCAAACATGTAGCAGAAGCCATCTCCTATAAAACTGTCTGCCTGCCTCTGTACTTCCAGGCTGAGGAAGAGTGAGACTTTACGGTGAGAGGGTAGATGCTTCTGCTGTGTGTGCCTGAGGCATTCAAACTGAGGAGAGGTTAGAACAAGGGAGGAAGGACTTAGGAAGCTTCCCGTCCTCGGGAAGCAATCCAGTTCTAATATGTTCCCGCTTGGTGAGGTACCAGGGTGAAGAGGGAAAATTGGATTTCTTTCTTTCTTTCTTTTTTTTGCCTTTCTGAGACAGGGTCTTGCTATGCAGTTTAGGCCGGCCTTGAGCTCACTTTGTAGCCCAGGCTGGCCTTGAACTCACAGTGATCCTTCTGCCTCAGCCTCCCCGGTGCTGGGATTACAGGTGCATACCACCATACCTGGCCTTGAATTGGATTTCTTAATGCTCCCCTCACTAGCACTGAAAGTAGAAATTTTAAAAAGATGTGGCCACTACTGGCGGATCCCCTGGGGCCACAGGAACAACTCGACCAATTTCTAGGCCCTACCATGGCATAGACACGTGGGCCGAGCTGATGTCTGGCCTGAACACTCTATCCTCAGGGGAGGCGCAAGGAATGATTAAAGAGTAGCTAGCTGAAAAAAAAATAAAAAAATAAAAAAAAAAAAAATAATAAAAAAAAAAAAAAAAAAAAGAGTAGCTAGCTGTTCTTGCCCAGGAGAGAGCCGGTCCTCCAGGACCAGGGGCAGCTGTGGCAGAGCCAAGGTCACAGATGAAGGTCCTCAGTGGAATAATAGTGCTAAAAATGACCGGGGCCAAAGGCGAGATCTAAGAAATTTAATAATCGAAAAGACCAAGTAGGGGCTGGGGATTTAGCTCAGCGGCAAAAGCGCCTGCCTGGCAAGCGCAAGGTCGTGAGTTCGGTTCCCGGTACCGGAGAAAAACCAAAAAAAAAAAAAAAAAAAAAAAAAAAGAAAAGACCAAGTAATAATAATCATCATCCTCATAATAAAAATGACTGCTATGTACATGCATGTGCTGAAGCAAGACCACAGGAATGGCCAGCTCCTTCCCCTTTATTTTTATTTTTTTTCCACCAGGAATCGAACTCATGACCTCAGGCTTGCCAGGCAAGTGCTTATGCCACTGAGCTACATCCCCGGCTCCTTTCCCTTTAGATGGGAAGCTGATCCTGACAGAGGGCCTTACAAGGGTTGGGGTAATGAGACTTGTTAGTTTTTTGGTTTTTTTCTGGTACCGGGAATCAAACTCACGACCTTGCGCTTGCCAGGCAGGCGCTGTGCCGCTGAGCTAAATCCCCAGCCCCAGGAGACCTGTTAGACTCTGTCCCTGCTGTGTTCTGTGCTGCCTGCCGGAGGCGGCCAAGGGCGGACCCTCCTTTCTCCGCTGGAAATTTCAGATACTCCTCCTGCCCCCCGGGGAACCTTTCATTGCCCCTATGGGAGACTTGATTCCCTGTGCCCACATCCTAAATGTCACTAAATGCCACAAGCTAAATTGTGAGGGTCTTGCAACTACTGATCCCTTACCATTCTCCAGGCTGATGTCCGGTGGGCTTGCAGGAAAGGAGGTGCTACTTTATCACCGCCACGTTGGACCCGGCTGTGCCTGACTCCCGGCTGGGTGTTTCGCTCACCCTGGCATTCCCTCAGCTTCCAGAACAAGAGGGTTCTCCTGCTTGGAGACCTCACCAGCCTCCTGCCGCCTCCACCTATGTGCTGATTAATCAGGGTGCCCAGAGGAGGGCCCAGTGATTTTTAGGCACAGAATCAGATGGCTGCTGGATTCCAGGCAGTACTCTTCCGGTGGGCCAGTCTTAATAAAATTATAGAGTGGGTAAACTGCATCCATTGCTGATAAAGGGGGAAGAAACTCCCAACCTGAAAGATATCCGGGAGGAGTGCGTGTTCTCTAAAATCAAAGAATGAATTTTAGCCGGGCATGGTGGCGCACGCCTGTAATCCCAGCACTTGGGAGGCTGAGGCAGGAGGATTGTTGCAAGTTCGAGACCAGCCCAGGCTACAAAGTGAGCTCAAGTCCAGCCTGCACTGCATAGCGAGACCCTGTCTCAAAAAGACAAAAAAAAAAAAAAAAAGAATTTTAGGGACAATGGAGGTTAAGAGCAGAATATATTTATTGGGGGAAAGAAAGCTTCTGTTCAAGAGAAGGACCGAAGGGAGCCCGAGTGGGTAGTCCAGCGACCTGTCTTTTCCAGGGATTTTTGTAGAGCAAAGCCACGAGGTGAGGCGGGTCTAAGATGGGAAACATGGGCACTTGCTAGGTGGGCATGAGGCGGGACAAAACTATGGTCAGCCAATAAGATGACTATAATTGTTCAGGTAAAACTGATTAAATTGGGGTCAAATGGGGAAGCGAGTCCCGAAGCAAGAAGGCATGAATGAATACAGAAGAGGGGGCTTTTTCCATAGGGGGCTGGCATAGTGACTCTTCCTTGCTTTTCCAAGGCGATCGCTACCTACTTAGAATATCAGTCCCTGAGCGCCATCCCTAGGGAGGAGAGTGGGTGCATTTGTTTCATCGTTCGTCTTGAGGTCTCTCCCAGAGTTGCCAGGTGTCTTGTCTCCCGCACTGGCTCCTTCGAGGGCCCCGGCCCTGTCTGACTGCCTACACTGTTTCTAAAATTTCTATCTTCCCAGTTGCCTACAACATTACAATCAGCAAAGGTTTGTTAATATACGATTCAAGGCACAGCTAGCCAATTAGATGCAGCTGGCCCGATGGCCCGAGAGAACCAGATTGCTCTGGATACGACATTGGCAGGAAGGGGTTATGTTAGGAGGAAATGCTGTACTTTTACCTCTAATAACAGCCCCAGACGGGACCATCACCTCGGTGTCAGCGCACTCCCCGAAAACTTTGGAACTGACGGTCCCCTTACAGGGCGGCAGGAGAGCTGGTTTGGAAAATGGAGAGGCTTAACAGCCTCAGCTCTGACATCACTCGTTATTGTAGCTGATGTCTTAACTGCCGTAGGGTGCTGCATCATCCCTGCATGAAAGCCCTGGCCCAGAGATTAATTGAGACTGCCCTGACTAAGGAACCAGCTGTGGCATATCAATGACATCATGTCTTTTTTTTTCTGTTGTTTGAGACGGAGTTTCTTGATATAGTCCAGGCTGACATAGAACTTGCAGCAATCCTCCTGCCTCAGCGCTCCTAATGCTAGGATTATAGCACCGCCACACTGGCTATAATCTCTTGCTACTAGAGGAAGAGCTAATTTATTGTTTTGTGATGAAGGCAGTCAATTAACATTAGAAAGATTTGCCTGGTGTGGTGGCTCCTGCCTATAATCCCAGTAGCTGGGAGGCTGAGGCAGGAGGATCATTGTGAGTTTGAGACCAGCCTGGGCTGCAAAGTGAGCTCAAGCCCAGCCTTAACTTCATAGTGAGACCTTGTCTCAAAAAGACCGAAAAAAAAAAAGAAAGATTTGAAAACTCCAAAGATAAAAAATAAAAATGGGACCAAGGGAGAGGAGAGATTATAAGAGGTAAAATAGCTGGAGGTGTTGACTCACACCTGTCATCCCAGGACTCAGGAAGCTGAGGCAGGAGAATTATTGTGAGTTCAAGCCTAGCTTATGGGGTTCACACTGAGTTCTAGGCCAGCCTGAACTGCACGGAGAGACCCTGTCTCAAAAAAAAGTATAGATGTAATTGTTCTTGGTAGATGAGGTCTGGGTACATGAATATATATATACCTTCTCAACACTTGGGAGGCTGAGGCAGGAGGATGGACACAAGCTCAACACCAGCCTGGGGCTACATAGTGAGTTCAAAGCCAGCCTGAACTATATAGAGAGACCCTGTCTCAAAAAAAAAAAGGCGGGGAGCTGGGGATTTAGTTCAGTGGCACAGCGCCTGCCTGGCAAGCGCAAGGTCATGAGTTTGATTCCCGGTACCGGAAACCACTCCCCTCCAAAAAAAAGCGGTGTGGCTATGTTAAAAAAAAGTACAGTGACCTTTTGTTACTGTCCTTCTCTCCTTCCAACCCAGCAAGGCTGGAGCTGGGCGCAGCCTTCGCATGGGGCTGGACCACACATTGTTTAGTAGCCTCAGGTTTTCTCAGCCAGAACCTTAAAGGGGGGCTAAGGTCATCCTAGGGATGTGGCCTCGAGCTATTAGAAACAGTTTCTGTTAGAAACTTTGTCTTTATCTTCCAGGTTGAGGCTGAGTAGAATCCTGATTTTAGGGAGGGTATCTTTTTTTTTCCGGTGCTGGAGACTGAACCTAGAGCCTTCAAAGTGAGCTACATTCCCAGCCATTTTATTTTATTTTAGTTTGAGGTAGACTCTTGCTAAATTGGCCAGGCTGGGTTTAAATTTGCTAACCTCTTGCCTCAGCCTCCCAGAGTGCTGAGATTATAGGCGTGCTACCCACCATGCCCAGCGAGTTTGGTTTGTTTGTTTTTTGGTTTTCTCCGGTACCGGGAATCGAACTCACGACCTCGTGCTTGCCAGGCAGGCGCTGTGCCTCTGAGCTAAATCCCCAGCCCCCCCAGCGAGTTTGTTTTTAACACCGGTGATAACACTGTCCAGGTATAAAGTGCACAAAGCAGTGGGTACCCGTACCCCGCCCCCCCTTGCCCTCACCTCTGCTCCACTTCAGCTCGGAGACCCGGCACTGCGACCTTAGAAAGCCTTTGCCGTTTCTCCTGCTGTGCCGCACTCCCGCACCCTTTCCCTCCTGTCACAGCCCGAATCTCCTAGCACTATCACTTCTCTCCCTGTGGCACTCGTGGCCCAGCAGGTGCAGGAGGAAGGCAGGGCGCTGGTTTTGTTCATGCTTCCCGTGCTTAGCATGTCCATGTCACAAAGCTGGCCATCGATAAATATTTGTTGACCGACTGAATGAAAGGAACCGTCTCCAAATAGGACATAAATCAAGGGACCCCTGGACCAGGCCAGTCTGAGCTCCTGGGAAAGGAAGAGGAAGGAGCTGGCCCTGCCTGCGCAGGAGCCTGGGACAGGGACAGAGTGTGTCACTGCTCCAGGCCAGCGATACTCGGGGACTTCAACAGACACTACAGAGCTGCATGCAGAATCGGACATTTGTGAGGCTGCCTGGGGACCCTGGGCCATGCAGGGTCCAGGGAAACAGCAAGGGTTGCTGGGGGTTGATTCCCTCTGGAAAGGGCTGGATTTGTTTTTTGTTTTGTTTTGTTGTCTTTTTGAGCTTACTATGTAGTTCAGTCTAGACTTGAGCACACTTTGTAGCCCAGGCTGGTCTTGAACTCACAACGATCCTCCTGCCTCAGCCTCCCGAGTGCTGGGATTACAGGTGTGCACCACCATGCCCGGCTAGCCTGGCTTTTTTTTTGTTGGGGGAGGTGTTGGTACTGGGAATCAAACTCAGGACCTTGCACTTGGCAGGCAGGTGCTGTGACACTGAACTATATCCCCAGCCCTGCATTTCTTAACAGTGCAGGTGGAGCCCCTCAAAGCAGCATCTGTAGGGTTTTGGCTTGCTTTGCACTGTGTGATCAACTCATGTCCAACCTTGAGAAATTACACTGCATGCTCTGTGTGTGTGTGTGAGTGACTGGGGACTCAACCCCAGGACCTTCGCTGAGCTATATCCTAGCCTTTTTTCATTTTTTTCTCTTTGAAACAGGGTCAAGTTGGGCGCGGTGGGCCATGCCTATAATCCCAGCATTCAGGAGGCTGAGGCAGGAAGATTGTTAGCTGGAGACTACCTTGGGCTACTTAGTGAGTTGTACAGCAGTTCGAACTACATACTGAGACCCTGTCTCAAAATGCCAAAACAAACAACAGCAACAGAAAAACAGAAGACAGGGTCCTATTTGGAAATGATCCTTTGAGGTGTGAGGCGTCCTTATCCTCATTACAGGTGGATACAAAACCAGAGAGGAAAGAGTAAATTACCTTCTCCTTTGGAAGAAATTTGATTCTAGATGTGAATCTTGAGTATGTTGAATAGGAGCTAAATGATGTAGAAAATTTTTCCTCTCTGTCATAGTGTGGTTTTTTGTTTTGTTTTTTTTTTTCCGGTACCTGGGATCAAACTCACAACCTTATGCTTGCCGAGCAGGTGCTGTGCCACTGAGCTAAATCCCCAGCTCCACATAGTGTGTTTTTTAAGCCCATTATCTTTCTGCAGAACCCTATTTTGAATTTCAATAGACATGGATCAATCCTTCCTTCTGTTGTCTACTTTCTAGGCAGGCGCTGTGCCGCTGAGCTATATCCCCGGCCCTAGTTTTTTTTGTTTTTTGTACTGGGGATCGAACTCACGACCTTGCCCTTGCCAGGCAGGTGCCTGTTGTCTACTTTCTAAAACAATCCTAAAAAAAAAAAAAAAAAAAAAAAAAATCCTAAATAAATAAATAAAACAATCCTAAGGGGGCTGGGGATTTAGCTCAGTGGCACAGTGCCTGCCTGGCAAGTGCAAGGTCGTGAGTTCAATTCCCAGTACCAGGGGGAAAAAAAAAAAAATCCTAATCTCACAGGCAGGTTGGTGCTGCAACCAAATAAGAACTCATTTGCCTATGGGAGAGTAAAAAAGAAAAAGGGTAGAAGAGAAAATACCTTCTCTGTGGCTATTTTCTTTTTTCCTGGTATCAGGAATCGAACTCAGGACCTTGCGCTTGCCAGGCAGGCGCTGTGCCGCTGAGCTAAATCCCCAGCCCCTCTGTGGCTATTTTCCCATTGCAACTGTCTGCTTCTCCCAGACCTGGCCAAAGCCCCGAGAACTGTTACCTAGTCCTTTGTGTGCAATCCCGTGCACACACCCAGGCACACATGCATGTGTATGTGTGTGATGAGAGAAGAACTTGCCAAGTGTGGTGATGCACACCTGTCATCCCAGCACTGGGGAGGCTGAGGCAGGAGGATTGCTTCGAGTTCGAGGCCAGTCTGGGCTACAAAGGGAGCTCACGGCCAGCCTGAACTGCAGAGTGAAACGCTGTCTCAGGAAGAAAAAAAAAAACACCTAAATAATAATAATAATAATACAGGAAGAAAGAATCTGTTAGGAGAGAAATCAAACCAGTGCTTGCCAGGAGCTGGGTTGGGGGAACGGCTGACTGCAAAAGAGCAGAATGGAACATTAGGGGCAGAAACGCTCTGTATCCTGATTGTCTTAATGTGCAAGAGGGGTACAACTGGCAAAGTGCCTAGATCAGTGCCCCTGGAAAGAACGAATTCTACCGTATGTAAATTCCGTCTCAGGGAGCCTGACGTGAAAGACAACACCAGGTGCATTGCTAGCACTTCGTATACCAGCGGGGTAGGTATGGGAAGCTCATCCCGGACCCGCCGCAGTCTGGGACGTTTGCGCTTGTCCTCCCAGGGCAAAGTTACTGGAATTCCAATAAGCTAACTCCCGTCTACCACTTCCAGTGCAAGGCAGGGCGAGAATGAAGACACTAAGGCATATTTGTAGCTGTGGGGAGCCAAGGGGTCCTAGGTCCAGGCACAGCCGCGGCTGACGGGAACAAAGGCCTCGACCCAGGGCCGAGACAGGGTTTTATTAACCCGTGAAGGGGGAGTGGCTCGGGGCTGAGAGACTGTGAGAGCGGCGGGAAGCAGGTGAGTGCGGTGAGCCGGTAGGAGGCCTGAAATCACTGCTGCAGTATGCGGAGAGAGCGACAGAGAGGCGGGAAGGGGACTCTGCATATCACAGATCGGGGTCTCTCGTGCGTATCTCTGCACATCTCGCGTTTTGGGGTTCGTTGCAGTTTTGGTGTGCGCATGCTCTGAGGTGCACATGCGCACAGCTGCTGCTGCTTCCTTTTTTTTTTTTTTTTTTTTTTTTT
>NW_004955437.1:1897375-1903587 GCF_000276665.1 Chinchilla lanigera | reverse complement strand
TTTTTTGTCTTTTTGAGACGGTCTCGCTATGCAGTTCAGGCTGGCCTTGAGCTCACTTTGTAGCCCAGGCTGGCTTCGAACTCGCAACGATCCTCCTGCCTCAGCCTCCCAAGTGCTGGGATTACAGGCGTGCGCCACCATGCAAGGCTACAGCTTCTTTTCTTGAGGATCGTTCAAGCCGACACTGTGGCATCTCAGCCGAGCTCACACGCTTCGCTCGGAAGCTGTGGGCGGGGCATCACTGCCCTTTCTTCACAGACTAAGCGTCAGCTCCTCAGCTAGAGCCATTTGCATTGCTTAAAGCCAATTGAGGGGTGAGGAAAAGCCCTAGCCAGCTCTGTACATATCAATACACAGGAGTGGGGCCAAAGGCTCTTTCTCCCAGGAGAGCTGCCCAGGTGGTCCTCCACTTAGGAAGAAATATTCCAGGCGGGCAGACAGGGCTGGGCCCTAGAGGGAGTCGGGGCAGAGGAGGAGAGCTCCTCAGGACTGGCTGGAAGCGCATCTGAGGATTAAAGTCAGATTTGCATCCCTGAGGGATAAACAAACGGAGATCACTGGTGCCACACTTTTGAAATTTCCCGTATACATAAACCAAATCTCCTCCTGCTAAGACTAAAATTAGGACTACTAAAACTAAAGACAGGACCAAGACTATATAGATCACCGGCAGGGTTAATGGTGTTACCCAGCACACTTGCTATGGGACCTGCCTCCCCACTGGATCAACGTTACCTAAGCGGCTATCCTCCTAATCTTACTGGTTGATCATAGTTTTGACCCCCGTTGTACCCACTCCAGGTTTTTCTCTGTAAAACTTCCTTTGAGTTTGTTTTGGTTTTTTCTTTTCTTTTTTTGGTACCGGGAATCGAACTCAGGACCTTGCGCTTGCCATGCCATGCAGGCGCTTGTGCCGCTGAGCTAAATCACCAGCCCCCAAAACACTACAACTTTCTTTCTTTTTGTTGTACTAGGAATCGGACTGGGGATCTTGCGCTTGCCGGGCAGGCGCTTGTGCCACTGAGCTATATCCCCAGGTAAAACTTCCTTTGAGCAGTGGGTTCATTGGCAACCCACTCGGGGCCCTCCTGCCTCTCAGGAGCTATTCCTGTTCCCCAATCCTGTTCTTCATACCTGTTCCCAATAAAGTTTTCTACTGTTTCTCTCTCGCGCTCGCTCGCTCGCTTTTTTTTTTTTTTTTTTTTTTTTTTGAGGCAGGGTCTTGCTACTTAACTCCTAACTCAGGCTAGCCTGGAACTCCCTAGGTAGCCCACAACGGCTTCAAACTCACAGCAACCCTGCCTCTGCCTCCTGAGTGCTAGAATTACAGCAATTTTCCTCCACTGTTCCTTAGAATTCATTCTTTGACTTTGGGGAACCTGAATTGGGTGTGTCACATATCTTGCAGGTTGGGAGTTACATTTATTTCCCCTCTATCTTTTGGAGATCCTACGTGGACAGGGGTTTCTCAGGGAACTTACTGCCTTTCAGTGCTAGAGTTGGAGCCAAGGGCCTCAGTCTTGCTAAGACACAGCAGTACTGCTGAGTTGCAGCCCGGCTCTACGGTATAGTTTTTTTATACCATGAATTATATATTTTTTTCTTTTCAGACAGGGTCTCACTATGCAGTTCAGGCTGGCCTTAAACTCACTTTGTAGCCCAGGCTGGCCTCAAATTTGAAGCGACCCTCCTGCCTCAGCCTCCCAAGTGCTGGGATTACAGGCATGCGTCGGGCTTGTTTGTTTGTTTTTGAGTCAGAATCTTGCTATGCAGCTCAGGTTGGCCTTGAACACACTATGTAGCCTAGGCTGGCCTCAAACTCACAGTGATCCTCCTGCCTCAGCCTCCCGAGTGCTGGGATTACAGGCACACACCACCACACTCAGCAGGATCTTTAGTTTGAGGCCAGTAGGGCAATTTAGTGAAGCAGACAACTTAGTGTGTCAGAAAGTAAAATCGAAAGGGCCCAGGATGTAGCTCCGTGAGCAGTCCTGTGCTCAGCCCTCAGTACTGAGGGGAGGGCGTGAGTCTTGATTTCTCTCCCAGTTCCTCCTCTGTGCTGTCCTGGCATCCAGGATCCCCCGCACATTTCTCTCTCATCAGTGGGGAGCTCACTGTGTTTTACTGAAACGTGTCTACTCTCTGCTCCTCCCGTCCCTTCACTTTTTTTTGTTTGTTTTTTTCCGGTACTGGGAATCGAACTCACGACCTTGAGCTTGCCAGGCAGGCGCTGTGCCGCTGCGCCGCTGCGCCGCTGAGCTAAACCCCCACCCCCATAACCCCCATCCCTTCACTTTTATCTCTTATCTCACATCCAGAGTCCTTCCCCAAGCCTGCTGGTCCTCGCTGATCAATCACAAGAGAGAGCTCAGGACCTGGTGAGCCGAGCCGTCTGGTACCTGATCTGTCTGGTACCTGGCAGGAAATGGTACCCCTCCTGATAAGTGACGTTGCCTGCAAGTTTGAAGCCAGGCTGGGCTACATAGCAAGACCCTGGCTCAAAAAACTGAAGAAAAGCCCGGTTGGGGTGGCGCACGCCTGTAATCTCAGCACTCGAGAGGCTGAAGCAGGAGGATCGTTGAGAATTTGAGACCAGTGTGGGCTACAAAGTGAGCTCAGGGTCGCCTGAACTGCATAGAGAGATCTTGTCTCAAAAATACCGAAACAAGGGCCGGGGATATAGCTCAGTGGCATAAGCGCCTGCCTGGCAAGCGCAAGGTCCTGAGTTTGGGTCCTGGCACCAAAAAAAAAAAAAAAAAAAAAAAAAAAAAAAAATCAGAACAAACGAACAAAACAAATAAAAGAAAGCTGAAGGAGGAGGAAGAGGAGGAAACAAAAGTCAGAGATAAGGAATGGTCCCATTGAACATCTCCATCTCTTTCTTACACCCCAGTTTTTTTTTTGGGGGGGGCTGGTTTTTTCCGGTGCCGGGCATCGAACTCACAACGTTGAGCTTGCCAGGCAGGCGCTGTGCCGCTGAGCTAAATCCCAGGCCCTAACTGATTTTTGGTTGATTTTGGTTTTTTTTGGCTAACACCCAAGTTTTGGGAAGAATTGTGTGTGGCTGCTCCTCCCCGCCACGCCCACTCACGGTGCGCAACCCCTGCCGCTGGGCACCGCATACCGCACAGAGCCAGGGCACCCTCAGACCCGCTCTCAGTTTCCTAGCAACAGCTGACGCAGGTACGCACAGGCTCTCACTTGTCCCTGGGCCTCTAGAATGCAGGATTTTTGTGATACCTCTTCCACTTGTCTGATTACTCTTGGGAACCTTTGATTTATTTTAGCCTGATAGTACACATGGAAGACCTCCAAAGCTTGGTCTTAGACTCTTTTTTTCCTCTCGCTGCTTTTCTTTCTTTCTTTTTTTTTTTTTTTTTTCTGGTACTGGGAATCGAACTCAGGACCTTGTGCTTGCCAGGCCGGACCACCTAGAGTTTGAGGCAAGCCTATGAGTTCAAGGCCAGCCTGAAGTACATAGTGAGTTATACCCCTAGCCCCTTTTTCTTTTTCTTTTCTGTTTTTTGAGGCAGGGTTTCGCTATGCAGTCAGGTTGGCCTTGAGCTCACTTTATAGCTCAGGCTGGTCTCGAACTTGCAATGATCCTCCTGCCTCAGCCTCCCAAGTGCTGGGATTACAGGCATGTGCCACCATGCCCGCTTCCTGTTTCTTTCTTTTGACACGACCCTTCACTATACAGTTCAGGCTGGGCTTCAGCTCACCTCGTAGCCCAGGCCAGGCTAGATCTACCGGCTATCCTCCTGCCTCAGCCTCCTGAGTGCTGGGGATTAAGGCATCCACCGCCACCCAGGAGGCAGGTATTCATCTTCACATTCTCTATGTCTATGTATCCTTTCTTTAAACTGACTTCCCTGAGACCCTCACTCCTCTCCTCATCCCTTAGCATTGTCTGGTTCTCCCAAGGTGGGAAACTGTAAAAACGTCTGCATTGCCAAACGAAAAGCACAATTCAAAATATTGTTTTGAAGCCGGGCGTGGTGGCACACGCCTGTAATCCTAGCACTAAGGAGGCTGAGGCAGGAGGCTCGCTGGGAGATCGAGGCCAGCCTGGGCTACAAAATGAGCTCAAGGCCAGCCTGAACTGCACAGTGAGACCCTGTCTCAAAAAGACAAACGAAAAAGGAAAAAAATTGTTTTGGAGCATGAGTGACTAATGATTAAGTAATAAGCCCCTTAGCCAGTCAGGTGGTTTCCAATTCTTGGCTCTCAGTGAAATTGTAGGAGAATCTAATTGAGTTGTCAGTTTAAATATCATTAAAGGTAATTGTCCTGATAGCTCACGGTGTGGTCCTTGGCATGTAATTCAGGAGTCTGAAGAGCCATTGAGGGAAGGAGAAGCAATCCAGTGCCACTGACTTATTTGTGTGAACAAGGATTCAGCCCTGACGGTGAGGAGAAAGGAAAACAACGGATTTTATTTTTTTGTTTGTTTGTTTTATTTTTTTTGAGACAGGGCTTCAGGCTGTGAAGTTCAGGCTGGCCTTGAGCTCACTTTGTAGCCCAGGCTGGTCTCGAATTCACAATGATCCTCCTGCCTCAGCCTCCCGAGTGCTGGGATAACAGATATGTGCCATCATGCCTGGCTCACAAAAGGAATATTGACTCTTAATGCTCATTCAATAGGATGATTCCATGGCATGGGAACTAGTTGAACACCCATAACAGTTTGCATTTCTCATAAAATTTTACAGTTATGTAAACTATAATAACTAATAACTATAGTAACTTTAATAACTAAAATGTATAACATGATTTTGCTCAATTTGAACTGTTGGTAAGAATTCAGTCCAGGAGAAAATTGTCTGGTGCTAGGGGCTGAACCCAGAGCCCAACAGCACTCTACCACTGAGCTAGCCTAGCCTGAAAGAGAGATGAAAACACTTACGAGTCTTGTGGTCCAAAGACATTCTAAAGAAATGGGTTTTGTTTTGTTTTGTTTTGTTTTGTTTTTTGTTTTGCACTACTAGAGATTGAGTCCAAGGCTATGTTGTGTTGAGCTACCTTCCCAGCTACTTTATTCTCTCTCTCTCTCATTTTTTTTTTTTTTTGTCTTTTTGAGACAGTGTCTCCCCATGCTCCCTATAGAGCATGTTTCTTTTCCTACCTTTAACAAAGGTAAATGCAAAACCTAACTACTTTTTGTGCTTCTGCTGTTCAATTCTTTGTTCAGGACAAGAACCTAGGAAAAGTCTCTAGGAGTTTCCCGCACCCTGAAACTTGATAACAGTCTCACTGACCTGCCCAGACTTGCCTCAAACTTGTGGCCTCCTGCCTCAGCCTCCTGAATAGCTGTGATCACAGGTGTATGCCACCATTACCCGAAAAACAATTAATTTTTAAAAATGTAAGCCGGGCGTGGTGGCGCACTCCTATAATCTCAGGCTGGGCTTGAGCTCACTTTGTAGCCCAGGCTGGTCTCGAATTTGCAACGATCTTCCTGCCTCAGCCTCCTGAGTGCTGGGATTACAGGTGTGCGCCACCATGCCAGGCTATTCTCTTTCATTGTATTTATTTTTATTTTGAGACGAGATCTTGAGGTGTCCGATTGAGCAGCATGATTAAGGTGTGGCAAACTAGTAGCCGGAATGCGCCTGACCTTTCATTTACAAAGTTGCAGAACACATGCACAGAACAGGTCCCAAAGCCGTGGAACCAATCAAAAGAGTTCTGGCTTCAGCTCACCTCCTGAGGGCTCAAGCAGGTTTCTGACAGGCGGGCCTAGACCTGCCTTTAGCCTGAGGAGGGAGCTACAAAAGATGGCCTCCGGTGGGCTCTTGGCCCCTGAGTTCTCTCTCACCCTGAAGGATATCTCTTCACTTCTTCTCCCACTTTTTATTGGCCCTCTGTCACTCTATAGAACATGTTTCTTTTCCTACCTTTAACAAAGGTAAATGCAAAACCTAACTACTTTTTGTGCTTCTGCTGTCCAGTTCTTTGTTCAGGACAAGAACCTAGAAAAAAATCTCTAGGAGTTTCCCTCACCCTGAAACTTGATAACAGTCTCACTGACCTGCCCAGACTTGCCTGAGACTTGTGGCCTCCTTCCTCAGCTTCCTGAATAGCTGTGATTACAGGTGTATGCCACCATTACCCGAAAAAGAATTAATTTTTAAAAATGTAAGTAGGGCATGGTGGCGCACTCCTGTAATCTCAGCACTCAGGAGGCTGAGGTAGGAGGATCATTGTGAATT